>NC_137923.1:43846373-43928873 GCF_963457725.1 Sprattus sprattus | reverse complement strand
CAGAGTTCCGGAACGCCATCTCCTGCAAAAAGAGCTCTCGTTCCCGCCGGCGACGACCCCTCTCCAGTTCAGCAGTGCTCCGGCACCCCACCCGTCTCACCCTGGGGGGACCTCGCCCCTTGAGGCTTGTGCGCGAGATGCGCCTTAGCAACGGAAAGCTGTACAGCGGGATGGGCCCTCTGACGGGAGGGGGCCCCCCTCTTGGGGCCAGAGCTGGTGCCATGGGGCCGCCAGGTCCAGCAGACATGGGCCCGGGACCACAGCGCCTCCTTGAGGATCCACTGGGCGCTGCAGTGTCCAGCACGCCCTCTCCCCCCGCCCCGGCCCCTCCGCCAGGCTCCCTGGGTGCCCCGGCGGCCCCGCCTCGCGGCTGCACCCACGTGCGCATCTGCCAGGAGTGCCGGCGGATCCAGAGCCTCCGCTCTGTCTCCTCTTGCTCCCGGATCCCACCCCTCCCCTCGGCCACCAGCTCCCTGCCACGGCTGCCAGCCCCGCCCCCACCCTCCTCGTCCACCACGGACAGCGAGGGGGGCGGCTCGGCCAGCCCCCGCCGTCACAAGACCAAGCCTGCCCCTCCACCACGGCCCATCCCTCCATGCAAAGCCCCCTCCACAGACTTACTTAACAAGCAGGACTGAGAATAGAATGTATGGGCGGGGAGAGAGGCGGGGCACTCACCTAGGGAGGAACTTATTGGAACTCCTGCCACCCCCCACCCCCCCTAATTTTAAATAAAAAAGAGACCCGACAAACAAAGCAGCTGATGGGAGAGGCCCACTTTATAACAAGCCCTCTGTATTACTGATAAACAAAAACAAAAACAAACAAAAACAATGAAATGAAAAGATTGCTAAAGGAAGAGGAATAGAGAGAGGGCAGAGGCTCTGATGGTCCCAGTGAGACAGGGCATCTCCATGACATGTGGCTCAGTGCTAGGGTGCGCCCTATGGGGTTTTACATTGACATAAAAAACCATTCCGACCTACGTGGCCATGCTCTATGCAACATGTCTGTGCACTCATGTTGGTTGGTTTCCCATGATTCCCTTCAAGAGGATATGGCAGCTCTTTCCCGGAGGCAGGAAGTTGGCACACCTGGTCTGGGATCTCTCCTCTGAACACTGAATACAATCTGGAGGACTAACATAGACCATAAGCCCCTGGGAGAGAAAGAGAATGAGAGAAGGTATACAATTCAGTGACAAACACCAAGAGTGGAGGTGCAGTGGGCTGTGGGTGTAAACGCCATCTTTAATGGAAGTCTTATATTCACCCTTGAACTTAACATTATTCAGAGTGAATTTTAAAAGGAAAGGACAAGAATAAGATAATGATAAAGAAGAAGAAGATATAAGCGGTCCAGTTTTCTTTCCTTTCAAGCTATTTGCTTATTTTCTTTTTCTATATTCCTTTGTTTTGTTTCACTCAATGTGTTATTTTTTTCTACCATAGCTGGTTCCCGTGATTCGGGCTGGTTGCCAGGGAAACTAATGTCTGAGATTTGTCATGTGTTCTGTTTTTTTTTTTCCTGTCAGAGGTGGACAACAAGAGTGCAGAACAACAAGACCAGAGACAGAGAACTAAGACCATTATTAGTTCACAATGGAAATATACAGACAGAGGTGGCACTTGTATTCCCGGTTAAGAGGCTGGGAAAACACTTTGTAATCAGGCACTGAGCACAGACAGACCTGTAGGCATATTTACGATTGTTCTTTCCAGGTTTAAGAAGGGGGTCCATGTTATTGTTCATCTTATGTTATGCATGAGATTGTTTGTGTATGTGTGTGTGTGTGTGTGTGTGTGTGTGTGTGTGTGTGTGTGTGTGAGTGTGTGTGTGTGTGTGTGTGTGTGTGTGTGTGTGTGTGTGTGTGTGTGAGAGTGAAAGAGAAAGTATGTATGAGAGTATGTGAGAGTATTCAAATGAAACAAATGAGTCTGATCAGACATTTTTATTATCTCTTTTTCCTTCCTTGTTATTTTTTCATAAGAATTTCTATACCAGTCCTAAACGGATTACAACAACAGTGAAAAACAATGGTTATTATGATGATTCTATTGTTATTATTCCTATTGAGATGTGGGGTTCCGTAGGAGGGGTGCTACCCTCTGCTGTTCAAATATATAGATAAAGAAATGCATTTGGAATAAAAACAGCTATTAAAACTAAATGTTGTATTAATCATGCTGTGAGTCATTGCTTATATGTGTGTGTGCTTGTCTGTTTATGGGGGGGAAACATGAGTATGTGACAAATTGTTTAACACAACTATGTATATAGATGCATTGATTTATAGATATACTGTAGCTATATTGTCTCTATTGCTCTAGACATATTTGATACTTTAGGCTTGCCTCAAATGAATATGTGTCAATATACAGCTGTGGTACATATTTTTATGATCAATGCGCCACCATTGAATGTCCTTTAAAATGCAAAACATGAACACAGAACTGTACTGCTGCTGTTTGTTAATGTGACTGCCCAAACCTGACAGCACTTCTTGCGGCCATCTTTGAAAAGGCCTGATCTTACTACAGTATTGTTTCATAAAAAGATAACCAAAGTATTCAACAACGGTGAACATGAGTAGAAATCTTAGGCTCTTTTTCCCAGTGGCAAATCCCTCAGACTTCACCAAAAAAAGTCAACGAGGACACAATTGCTATCTTCGATTAAAGCTCAGCGAGCATCAGTCCTGTTCTGTCCTCTGTGATGAAACCTAATTCTATCAGAGGCAGGGCGCCCCGTGGGGCCAAATGGGAGAAATAAAGGGCAATGTAATTTCACAGATATTATCCTCCTGATGAGAAGATCAACTGATGGAGAAGTGAGGGAGGGGTGGGTGTCGCATGATGCCTTGTGCGCCGATGAAAGGAAATTGCAGCTGCTACATTGCCACCCCTTCGGTTGTAGGCATGAAAAGATGATTTGAAATTGAAGCGAGCGACTGAGGACATCCCTGGGCACAGTGGCACGAACAATGCAGGGAAAGTGGGTGGGTGGGGGGGGGGGGGGGGGGGGGGGGGTCCTAAATGCACTGACACCGAAGGAAGCAATCGGGTCAGGTTGGCTGTGTGCGCGCGCATCCTGAAGCATACGGACTCGGTCGTCTGTTAATAAGAGGGTGGATGTTGGCCAAGAAATGTAAACTACAATGTCAGAGAGTCAGAGGACCCTCCGTGCTGGTGCTTCTTGTCATCAGGAAACTGTTGCTAAGCTGTTGTTGATGCCCTTTTGACAAATTCAGACTGATTCAATGGCTCCATAAAGCCTTGTGGTACTTTGAGTGTGGTGCTTGGCAACATTATTATTATTATTGAACAATTAGCTATTATTTACATCAAAAGCAGTGGACAAACATTCTTGTTTTCCCATAGATGGGAAAACTGAGTTCTACGTTACCTTTACATGGGTTTTAAATGTAGGCTTCTTGTGTTAACTGGGGAAAATTGTGTCACACCGTTCTATTTAATGACCAGCTTAACTTATCTGAGCATGTAGCTTCTGTCTTGAGGTCTTGTCAGTTCACACTCAATAATATTTTGAAGATCAGACCCTATCTCTCACAGAATGCTATACAACTTATTGTGCAGGCCTTGGTTATGTCTAAACTAGACTATTACAATGCGATTTTAGCTCGCCTGCCTGCCTGCCTGTGTAGTGAGAACATTGCAGATGATACAGAGCGCAGAGGACACCCTTCCCTGGCTCCCTGTAACTGTTAGAATTCAATTGAAATCCCTCACTCTGGCCTATATGACAGTCACAAATAGGCACCTGTCTATTTAAATGCTATGATTCAGCTCTTTTCCCTCTCTCCACCACTTCGCTCCTCTGATGAGCGTTTTTTGTCTTTAGAGAGATTACAGTCAAGACTCTTTTCAATTTTGGTGCTTCGGTGGCAGAATTACCTACCTTTATTGTCATTAGGCTTATTTCTGTTACTGTCTTTTTATTTGATCTGTTTTCTAATGTATTTTTTTTGTAACCATCATCATGACCATACTCATGCAAGTGCAGCACATCTCTCATGTTTAAAGATTTCTATAAGCAGAAAACCACTTCATCACTAGTATGGGCAGGAATATTCAGAATGAGCATTTTTCTTTCTCTTAGTTTTTCAAAAACAGGACGCACAGAAAGATTGGCAGACATTACAACCGCTTGTTATCTGTACTAATAGCACGTTTCAAATACTCCAATAGCGATGTAATAATAAAATAGCAATATTCAGTAGCCTATTTCTAACTGTTTAATTGGTGACCTAAAATGCAGTTCACTGAAGCAAACACAACTAAGTCTATTTTATTCCTAATCTTTGTCTAAGGCTGTGCATTTGATCAAAGCTTTTCACAGATCGAAACAAATCACGGAAATATTATATTTATTATATTATTTTTCTACGAATATAACAAAATCCTATACAGCCTATTGCTCCTATAAATTGCTCTCGCAATACCGTGACATATTTTGGCGCTTGTTGACTTAATTGTAAGGATGCGCGAAAGTGACAAAAGATGAACTTCAAGACTTCACCACGGGGCGGCAGCGTAACCAAAACAATTGAGCCTTGCTGTAAAATTTTGAGACACTGATATTTGTGCAACTTTTTATTTTTGTAATGATTGTGTTGAGTAAACTAGCCCCTACATACAGAATCGTTCACATAGCATTCGCCATAGAGCTTATGCCATTAAGGATAGTTTACTCTTTTACACAATAATATGGTTCAAACTACGTTTAGATACAACAGGTGTATCGGGTGTAAAGCTGTATTTTTATGTCTTAAGAGCTACATATGTGAGGTTTAAATTAGTGGATATTTTACGTGTCAGTCGCTTACGATTGCATGGATGAGACACTTCCGCAAATTGTCAGGTAATGGGAGTCACTGAGCGCGGGCGTGGTTTGATTGTAGCTAGTGCGCACCTAAGAACGTATTCACTCTTTTTGCCTGCAGCTCGAGTTACAGCGCACTCTTCCTCTGGAACTTGAAGGACTCGGACGCATAAATGGATTTCTTTAACTTAAGACTATTCTTGATCCTAGGGTCAGCACTTGGTGAGATATTTTTTAAATATGTGACAAGTTTGAAAATAACGTTTTCCTGACATTTTGCTGGCCATTCTGTTACCTGCGTTAGATAGGCATGACTGTAGAGGGATCTTAATTGCTTCCCTAGTCTCTGTTGCTTATCACTTTTCTGTCGGTTTGGTTTTCCCCCCGGCGTTTTAATTAAACTTAATTGTGTACATTGATGGGTAATAATTTGATAGGTCTACACAAATTCGTTTCCATTGATGTAGAATATAATTGTATCTGTGCAGATTCTCGTTTTATCGGCCTATGTTTTATGTGTGTGTTTGTGTGTGTGTGTGTGTGTGTGTGTGTGTGTGTGTGTGTGTGTGTGTGTGTTGCTAGTGTGCTGCTCAGCAAAACTGCTACCCAGTGACAAGGTGAAAGGTGTATCGGGAAAGATGGTCAAGTTCAACACAACTTTAGATTCTTCTAAAGGATACATCACACTTAGCTGGAATTTTGTCGACGTCAGTGGTGAAGCGAAGAATATCTTGACGGCCACACAAGATGCGGTAAATATTGTCGATGACTACAAGAACCGAGTCCAGGTGAATCAAACCACCGGCATGATGGAACTGGGACCTCTAACTGCGGCTGACAGCGGACGATACGAGTTGTCCGTTGTCACAGCGGATGTGCTGACACTTACAGGAGATACGGACCTCGAAGTGCTGGGTGAGTGCACTCTTTCGCACTGGACATCAAACATATATATATTTTGTATTCACTGTGTGTTCTTTAAGTAAGTTGTTATATTGATGTTTAATTAGAATTATTATGATATTTACTACGTGGCGAAATGGTGTAGAAGGACTGAACTTGCTCTCAAAGCACTTGCCAATTGAGAGACTGGACTTGAGAACAGTGGCATAATTTGTAGCCACTAGGGGAGTAGTTTGTGATGTGAACGGTGGTCCATGATTTTGAGTGAATGTTCTTTGGGCGTGGTTGTTAAATATAGGTTTCTATAGTTTCGGCATAGAAAAGTGTAAAACAGCATGATATGAATGAATGACACAAAACATAAAGATATGCGACAGACACATTCGAGTAATATATTGAGAAATTTAACATTTTTACATGTATCACATGCTTCAGGTTATGGAAGTGGCATATGCTTGTAATTATGATTTACAAAATACCAACACACACTGGATGAGTTCTCAGCAAAGCAGGGCACGAAACGTTTCCAGTTTAGGTGAATGCCCGTTCCAAGCAAATGTATGCTGCTCTTTCACATCAGTGCCAGTTTGAAAGTGTTTGAAACGCTCAGCTACCTGTACAATACCTTATCCATTAACATTTTGTCAACCATACTTTAACTTACCCTAATTCACACAATGAAACCTTCAAATGTAAGGGGGCAATTAGTATTGCTATATAGTAGGCCTATGGTATATAGGAGATATTGTGGTATTGTGTAGTCCCTTGTAGTAGCCTATGTGTATTAACCTTGAGTATAACACATGATTACGATGTACGATTACAGCTTAGCATAGTGTACCTCAGCCTCTAAGCCCAGAGATCACCCTCTGGCTGCCACTTCTGGGCCAGTTACCAACATCCAGGTGTAGAGGGGGAAAAAAAGCAACTGATATGAAGTCAGCCAAGATTCTTTCCAGGGCGTTGAGTGCACATTTCTTTAGACTTCAAACACCCCTCCTCTGCTGGAATGCAAGCACTTACTGTGCTGTGTGTTTGTGTGTGTAGGAGATCATCAGGACTTGGTCTCCTAATAGCCGAAATCTGTAATTGGCAATGGAAGACATTTTGAAAACTCTCCTTGGCTATGCTGATTCTATCACTGTAAAGGATGTGAAACCCAAGGCATAGTGGTGTTAGTAATTGTCAAATATGTTTTAATCCAATAGAAACCTGTTTGTACATTTTTCAGGATTTGATTTTGTCTGGCTTGTGGAGTGTTTCTCAGACTTGCTCTCTGGAGCTTCTGCTTATCTTTCGATGCAAAATGGAGGTCCCGCAGCTGCTCCTCTCCTTCTCTGTCATACACTGATCTTCCTCTTCTCCATCTTTCTGCATCCTTCTCCTGAAGCTTCAGCTCACCCACTCTCACTCATTTCCCTTTCCCTCACCTCTCTCCCCACCTGGTGTTATCAATGCCCTCAGCCGCTTCCTCCTTTCTCTGCATCCCTCTGTCCATACACCTCTCTCTCATCATTCTCTCCATCCTCTCCTCTTCGCAGTGCCGGTCGCTGACGTGACCATTACCGTTGACCCAATGGAGGCGGTTGAGACCAACAGCTCAGTGGTGCTGACCTGCAAGGCCAAAGGCTCCTTCCTGACATACACCTGGCTCAACGGCACGGTGCCGGTGGTGACCGACGGCAAGAGGTTGGTCCTGAACCCGGACGGCAGCATCCTGACAGTGAAGGATGTCCAGCGCTGGGACCTTGTGGGGCCGATCTACTGCCGTGCTGGCAACGACCTGGAGGTGGAGAGGAGCAGCGCCTTCAACATGTCCGTCAGCTGTGAGTCCAAACACTGAGTGCACTCCATCTTTTTGATAATGACATACCACCTATCTTGATTTTCACCTCAAATGGAGATGTTTGGAGCTGCCTGTCATGGGAAAGAAACAGTGCCTGTTTCCTTTGCCTGTTTATTTTATTTTATCTCAATGTGGTATTCACTATCTGAAGTGTCAACCTAAGCATCTAAACAGCAAATGCTGGATTTTTCAGGCTCTCCTTTGAATAGGCTCAAATACTGGGTGCCTAGATTTTATTTGATGATGGCACCATTGTATGGTATATAAAACCTAGCTGTTCAGCAAAGACATTGATGTTGATTTATGATTTCCCTTGACTTTTATTACTTTATAACAGTGCTATGTCAGGCTTGCACAAATAAGCAGTAATAACCATTATGAAAAGTACAAAAGGCCTGTATATGTAGCTAATGTAGCCTATTAGCTAGGTTTATATGCTGCGTGTTTTTACCTGAATGACATTATTGATACCTGACCCACCCAGAAATTCCCTACTGTAAAGCTCTTTCAGGAGAGTATTAGAGTAGTAAAGAGGGGTACTGTATGCTTCCCCATGTGGTCTTTACCTGAGACAAATAGAAGGCTCTCTGTTATTCAGGGTGTCTCTGTCTTACTGTTTCTCTGTTCCTCTCTCAGTGTTTAATTTCCTGTTGAGCTTTAGCACCATCTGTCTTCATTTTTTCTCTGCTCTGTCCTTTACTCAGTTCCCATCCCTCCTGCTGTCTTAAGATTTACCTGAGAGGAGACAATGGGGGACACCTCTCTGCTTCAGGCTTCTTTCTCACAAACCCCATATTATGTTTAATTTGTCCGTAGCTGTTGCTGTGTTCCACACACAGCGTGAATGAGGTTTATCCTTATGCAAACAAACCTGTGACTCAGACAGGTGACAGGAAGACCGTGTTTAGATAAGATCTCATTCTTTCCCCAGCCCCTTGGTACACACAGTGGTGTAGCCGCAATCCCAGGGGAGAGAAGACCGAGGCATTGTTCTCGCAAAGCCTTTCTATGCATGTGTTTTACATCCTCATAAGCTAATTTCACACCGCTGTATGTGTGTGTGTGTGTGTGTGTGTGTGTGTGTGTGTAGATGGCCCTGAAAACGTGGTCCTCGTGCAGGCACCTGTGGCCCCGGTCTACGGCACGGGCGCCAACATAAGTCTGTCCTGCTCGTCCACGTCCAGCCCGGCCGCCACCTACCAGTGGCTGCAGAATGGTGAGGTCATGAAGGATACCACCATCATGTCCATGATCTTTGGAAACCTGAAGGAGAAGGACGGCGGCAACTACACCTGTCTGGCCTTCAATGCGAAGACCAAGCGCTACACAGCTTCCAACACTGCCACTTTCACTGTGATAGGTGAGTACTCAGGTCCATGTTCCTCAAGTGCGGTGGTTTCCAGTCCTGTTCCAAGAGCCCTCCTGTCCTGCAAATCTTCTATCTATTCCTGCTCCAAGTACACCGGATTGAAATTAGTCTTTTGAAAATGCCCCTGATAAGCTACATCAGGTGTTTTCAGCTGATCTAGAATGTCGCTGACAAGTTCTGCCTGGTTAAGCCTGGTTAAGTGTGAGGGGGCTTCGGGGTGAGGATGGAGAACATTACTAGTAACACATGAGTAAAGTGTGGAGTAACTAACTCCTCAAATATCTATTGTTAGTGTACGGTTTGTTTTCTGTGCATAAAATGTTTGGTATGATGGTGGCATTATGTTCCTGTTTGAACCTGCATGGGGCACCGGGCTTCTCGAAACTGAACCACCAGATTCATGGCTGTGTGGTCATCATATTCTGAAGAAGAATTTGCAATCTGAATCTGTGTGGCTGAGGCTGCTGGGTTAATGGGTCAGAGTTGGCCAACTAAGAGCATTGCAATCCTGAGGCCATGATAGCTAAAAAAGAAAATGCATAGTGAAATCGATTATCTCCTTTAAACAACTACTGTATTGGTTACACATATTCTATGAAAGCAATCAATGAAGAGAACGGGTACTGATAATATGGCATGACTCATCTCTTCCTTTTACAGTCAAGATTTCAATTTGAACTGCATTCATTTGATCGCAAACACCTCCCAGCTGTATCTATTGCAAAATCTAAGGATTTCCCCCAACATGGTTGCCTGTAGTTGACCAGCTGTCTTGCCATAAGCCTTTAACATGGCCACATCTGTCTGCCTGACTTAAGATGGCCTCTTGCCTAGCAAGCATGTAGAAACTGGTTTCACCACTATGTGCCCCGGAGGGACTAGGAACGGCCCACGTCATATTGTTTGACTTTCTGTGAGTGCACACTGTGGCTTGAAGAAAAGCCTCTCTCACTATTAGTCACACCGCAACCATATCACGATAAGTCACACCACAATTAATGCTGTGTGTACGAGAGTATGTGGTTTAAATTGTGAAGTGAAATGCAGTGAAGTAGCTGAACTGTATGCTACTGACAAGTTTTGGCAGTACACAAATTCACATGTCATACTTTCAGTGGGAGAGAAAGCAAGAGATAGAGAGAGAAATAAATGAATAAATAGCTAGATAGACATAGAGAGATAGAGAGAGAGAGAGAGAGAGAGAGAGAGAGAGAAAGTTGTTACTTAGTATCTCCTGTTTTGTTGCTGCTATCTCGTGAATGTGTGGCATTTTTCAATAGCATGTAGCTCCTGGTATTTTGGGTTGTTTACTCTGAAAGTCAACCCTTGAATGAATTACACATGCTAACTATAAGGCACACAAGTTCTAAGATGTCAAGAAATGCGAGGTATGACAGAGAGGAATGTCGGAGGGGAATACTATGTGCCTCTCTACAGACTGATGATGACATCGAGGATGTTGTGAAGTCTTTCACACCCTTGAGGAGAATGTGTGGAGGGGTTTTGTAGTAAGACAAGTAATGTAGTCAATGAAGAACTTCAGCCTAACGCTGAATTGAAAGGTTACCTCTTTGGAGTCCTTCCCAATAAACCTTAAAGATTCTCCCTGACACCACTGAATGCTGTACTTTACAGATGAAGATAAAACAATCCTCTCATCTTCCTGATACTTTACGGTTAAGAGCAGAATGCTCATCATAGTCTTTTTTAAGTACACCTTATTAAATGTTACTCATACTTGGAATTGAAATTAAGCATCGAGGAAGAAGATAGGTTTTGTGTTATAAACAGTAAATGCACCTTTTTAGACATTCATAGAATTAATCACTTGCTTTTGGACATTTTTTACGAGGGAACCTCAAATGTGGGAGCAATTCAACTGATATAAAGGTTCCGCAAGAAACCCTTCATCAACCCCTAAAAGAGCATTCTCTCTCTCTCTCTCTTCCTCTTCCCTTTCTGTTCCAAAGAGGCCATTAAGGGAACCAAGATCACCAAGATGGGGCCTGACACCCCCATCATCGCCAAGAAGAGCAACATCACTCTCACCTGCAAAGCAGAGGCCGGCACGGTCGCATCCAAGACGTGGACGAAGGACGGCGTGGCTCTAACCTCCACCGACCGGGTGGTCATCTCCAAGCAGAAGGACATGCTGACCATCCCGGTGGTGCAGAGGGAGGACGCTGGCGCATACAAGTGTGAGCTGAAGAATGCGGTCAACTCCGTTGCGGACATCTACAAGATGGTGGTGAACTGTGAGTGTGACACACCCTCTTTCACTACACACAGGCTGATAAAATAACATTCACTCCAACATAGAACAAACACACACTTCAGCTCACATGTTTCATCACATTTTCAATGATCAGTGTTTCTGAGTTCCATGTTTTGGCAAATGTTTTCCTTTAAATAGAAAGGGGTGGGGGATTCACACACTGATGACAAACTGATTAGGATTCTTTCCTGTGATGTTTGTGAGGACTTGAGAGCTCAGCATCTTTTGAAACAAACATCTCTGTCTCCTCTGGTGAATGTCTTCTCAGATGGTCCAGAAAACATGGTGGTAGACGGGCCCAAAGAGGTTGAGATCCATGACCGTGTGGAGATCAAGTGTGGAGTACAGTCTTTTCCCGAGTCAACATACACTTGGATGCTCAACACCACCAAGCTGGAGGTCACCAAGGCGATGATCGTTATTGAGAACCCGAGATTCCGTGACGGTGGCACCTACTCCTGCACTGCCCTGAACCCAATCACCAACGGCACGACCACCTCCACACATGTACTCTACGTCAGAGGTGAGACATTCACAAGCGACATGACTGTGCATAGTAAATGGAGAAATTGTGTGTGTGTGTGTGTGTGTGTGTGTGTGTGTGTCTGTGTGTGTGTGTGTGTGTGTGTATGAACAGTCAAATAATATTTTTTCTTTTCTTTACTGACTTTGCTTTAAATATGCAGGTGTGTGTGTGTGCCTGAGACAGCGGGGCGCTGAAATGTATTTGTGTGTCTTAGAGATGTGTGTTAAACCATTCAGAAGATGTATGTTCTAAAAACAAATGTTTACGTGTGTGTTTGTGTGTGCAGAGGAGGGAGCACTGGATGAAGGCTTGTCAGGTGGAGCCATAGCTGGCATCATCATCGGCGTGCTGATCGCTCTGGCCATTGTGATTGGTGTGGTGATGCACATGAGAAAGAAAAAAGAGTGAGTGTCTCTTCTTCTTACCTTTTCTCTCACTCCTGCTTGTGTGTCTTAGACCCTGTGTACACCTGATAGTTAACATCTGCTGCTGTGAGTTCAAGCCCAGTTTAAGCAAGTGAGAGAGACAGAGTAAGCATGTCAGCCATTTTGTGTCACCGTCCCTGCCCAAAATGTTTTTTGAATGACTGTTGAATCCCTCTGTTGTGGACTGAGACATGCCTGCGCTCTACTGAAAGGGCTTCTTATATGTATGCACACCCCCAAAACCTGAAGGCTCGGTTTGGCTTGCCTTAGAGGATGTGATGCAACGTCAACCACATCTTTTGAATGGATGCCAATCAGTTATGACAAAACAAGTCACCTTTTAGAAGATTAGCTGACACACTCAAGGGCTTACTGTTGATGGAAACAAGTGAACTGTGACCAGGGATGCGATTGATATAGCTTGATACTCCATAAGCTGATTTCTTCTCTTACTAACTCAACAGAGAGCTGATGATCTGGTAGATTTTTACCGTATGTGCAGCAATGCATACCAATGATTTCTATGGTGTGCTACAATACTGCAGTATTGCATGTGATGCATATTTGCAGTTATTTCTTAACCTGTCCCTCTTCTCTTGTTTCTCTACAACTGTCCACTTCTGTCCTCCCCTTTACTCTCCTCACCGCTCCTTTCCTCTTTGAGCAAACACTGGGTTGACAGAAACATGTAGTGAGTAAGGGATTAGCCAGAGCTGGATAGGTGACAGAGGTCAATCAAGGTTAGATGCACCTAGGCTTGTCTTTGTGCCGCCGAGGAGCTGAGGAAAGCCCCGGAGGAACGTCCATCTGAGAGGCAACAGGTGCTGAGTGGCAGTTTTGGCTGTAGGCTTTTTTTTTTTTTGTTCCACGACAGACGTCACTTTGCAGACAGGCCTGTCAACAGCTCCGGTGGGGGGAACCGAGGTGGTGTCGGCGACTGTTTGCGTTCAGGAAGAAGTTTCTGGTTGAGGAGATGTGTCGGTGGATTGACTGTTGACTCAGGAGGGGGAAGCCCTCTTGATGACTTGCTAAACAATAAGGTAGCGGGAGTGGGCATTTAGAGAAAGGATTTGAAGCCACTCGGAGAGGTGCGAATGGAGGAGGCGAGGTGGTGTACCGCCTCATGATCAGACACTCAGGTGATAAGTATGTGTGTGTGCATAACAAGGCACTGCTGCTAATGAAGGTTTCGACTTCTGAATGTGTGCTTGGCTTCAGGGAGAGAGTGAATAAAGAAACTGAAGCCAAGACTGGTTCAGCGTGTCAGGAAAAACATGCAAACAAACATGGTTTATTGTCTGCATTGCTAAAGTTAGTGCCGGGAGACAGAGAGAGAGAGAGAGAGAGAGAGAGAGAGAGAGATCAACTTCCCTGATAGCAAAACTTGCATGACTGGCAATGCCACTCCAAGTTAGCTCACAGGAAACTCACAGGGATAGTCGGCAAACTTTTCACCCCTCCCTGCCGATCAACTGTTGTGCTGCTTTGCTACCATTGTGTTGTAGTGTGAGTCAGACTGGGAACCTCAAACAGTAAGGACCTGCTGTTCCTCAGGGCGTGAGAGTTCCACAGTTTTGGGTGACTTTTCATAACACTAAACACAATGTAATGTTTTCAGTTGCGAGCGATAAACAGGCATCACTGCTAAAATATTTAAACGGAATAATGCTCAACCTGTTGAGTAGGTCTCAAACATCTAGCTCAAGTTACAGTATTCCACTGGCTCCTAAAACCATCTGTTTGACCTCATTTGTCTGTAGAAATGTACCACAAGCTTCTATTTGTATTAGGTAGAATTCTAATAAATCATGTCAGAAGAATTCTGGTAAGTGCATTTGGCAGGAGAAACCGTGCCAGGGGGTACAGTGGTACTCTTGTTACAGAATGCACCACCAGTGTGTGTAAAGCTGCAGATGGGTAGAAACAACACAGTTTGATGTTAGCAGAGTGTGCCGGACTCCGTGGTCTTCTCTTTGTGTACTCTGGGGTCTGGCTCTAGGGCTTTGTGGGATTTAGGGAAGCAGGCGCACAGGAGATTCCTGGGATGCTCCTCTCCTTCGTCGGCACTGACATGGCTGTGCCTGCTGAGATTAATGATTGTCACACACATTGTTGTAAAAAAAAAAAAAAAAAAAAGCTGTTCGTCAACATTCCTACGTTCTCATACACGCATGGCCCAAGAAAACTGTCACTAACCTCTACTATACCACAGAAGTCTAGTTCTGTTTTTGTCCAAAGAGAAATACAATCCCTCCATTCTCTCTTGTAAAAGTTCTCATTGTTACTCTCCTCTCTTTGACATTTTGACACTGGAACAAGCAGATGTGGTTCACTCTTGCGGCGAGTGGTGTTGACAGAGGTTATGTCAGTGATTCTGTCTCAACCTCTTATGGCGAGAAAAAAATCAAAAGAGCAGTTGCAGCGGGACAAAAGAGAAGTTTCTGTCCTGCCTTGCCCCATGTTCTTAGTCGAGGTATCTCTTTCTGTCTGGGGAGTTGAGTGAAGACGGGCTGGGGGGGATTGGGGAGAATGAATGGGAGGAATGTCAGTCATGTCCACACTTGCTTGCCCTCCGTCTCTCTCATTTTGCTCAGTCTCTTTCTCTCGTTTTGCTCACTTCCCCCCTCGCCCCTTCACTCCTTCCCACACACTCTCTTTCTAAATCTCTGTCCTTCTCTTTTGTTCCTCCTCTTTCTCCGTAGCCTTATCGCTTATGTTCACTCTTTGTCTTTATCTTTAATGTTCTTTTTTACTTCTCTCTCTCTCTGTTTCTGGTGTCACTGCTGAGAATTCTGTGACACTGTGATTATGTGACACTGTGATTATTTCTCTGTGATAATTAAATATCTGGCTTCAAGTCATCTCTTCTGATAGTACATGATGGTAGAGAGGGGATTGTGTCTGTCTTACTATCTGTCTATGAAATACTGTACACCCTTCCTTCGCCCTGTCTGTCCCCTTGTGAGTCTGTCTCAGCGCATCGGTTTGTCTCTGTCTACCTCTTAACTGTCCTCACTGGTTCTTGCTTAATCTTCCATCTCACTTCATATTGAAGCTCAGGGGCTTCCACAAACAAGTGCAGAGATACTCTAAGTTACACAGGTTTTCATGGCGGTGTTTGTCCATGCTGGTGATTATTGTTGCCTCAGTTGTTATCGTGATTGTTATTTTCTTATCTCGGTCATGTCTGACTTACGAGATCATTATCTCAACACAGACTCCAGTAATGGATGTATCTGGCGGCCTCTTTAGAGACATTTGTGGACACAGACTGTCAGGGTTGATTACCTGATTTTGAAACTTTAAGCGTTGGAAATTATCATATTTCTGTAGAAGCCTTCATGCACTTATTCCAGTTGTAATGCCTCTGGCATGCATGTGTGTGTGCTGCGAGTGGCTGTAATTGTTGTTGCGAGTCTCACTTGTCCCACCATTTCTGTGAAATGCTTATTATCCTCAAATTGTTTTGTTGTTTTCGTGCTTCATACAAAGGGTGCTATATACAGTTGCTCTGTTTCACAAGTCCTTACATGATACCGGTGCAGCTAATGACTGCATGGACTGAATAGGGATATAACCAGATACCAGTGAAACAGAACTGCCTAAGCATTATCTCTCTCTTTTTCTCTCTCTTCCAGGATCCCATCGCCATACTAAGCACCGAATGGTGGAGGGGAGGAGGAGGAGAAGGGGAGGTTGGTAAGTTTCTCTACGTTATTTTTTTCTGCGTGCAAGAAAAAAAAAAGCCCTGACTTCGTCTTATCCACCACTCAAAAATTCCTAAAGTATATGTCAGGACTGGCTCCTTTTTTTGTGCGGAGAACGTTCTCGCTGATGTTCAGGGATAGGGTTGGGTCGGCAGATTCACAGTAGGTGGCTGGAGGAATATTCCAGAGATTTAGCTGCTTTCCTTTTGTCCCAGTCAGCATTGATGTGTAGTGTATGTGGGTTGCTTACAGAAGTGCGCTCCCGCCCTCAAAACCTTGCAGTGTGATAAGACTGTTGACTCAGGGAGAGGGAGGGGAGGCACTAAGCAGAGATTAAACTGAAGCTACTGTTCACCGTGACCTTTCCCCCGTTGCTGTGCATACAAGGAGTTGGTGTGTGTATGTATATGTATGTGTGTGTGCGCGTGTGAGCATGTGTGTGTGTGTGTGTGTGTGTGTGGAAGGTTCACAGAGTGTAGTTTATTTAGATTTTGGTTTCATTTCAGATTCTCGAAGGGCCGTCATCCGCCACCGTGCTCATATGAGTCACAGAGTAGCGAGCTGACGGGCCCTAGAAATGTTGCTGTCTCTTTCCCACATGTCATCTATTACTGGAGATGTTTCTCAGTGGGGTGGAGACATTTTGCAACATCACTATAATGTTAATCAACTGTCTGGAGAGTGTCGACATTTATAGTAAACAGAGATTCTTATCATTACATCATGTGGTGCTATGTGTCAACAGGAGGTATGTAAGTTAGGGAGTCTTTTTTAATGTGTGACTAAAGCGACTCCTCTCCTTCTTTCTCAGGGTCAGCAAAACACCCCAAAAATCAGCTGTCTTAACTTCTTTCTTTCTGGGAATCCTACGGGGCAGCTTCAAGAACTTGCTCGTTGGGGTCGTATATCACAGGTGCCCTGACTTCCATCCCAGCCATCCCCAGCCCCAGGGGATGGCGGGTTCTTTCTCTTTCCCAAAGGACAAAACTGCTGTCCCTCTCTCACACACCTGGTTCCAACCCCTGGCCCGTCTTGCTGGAGTCCCCCCCAACCCCACCCCCACTCTCTGCCTGACCCCACACTCACACTCTCTTCTGGATGAAAACGAACCGACCACCTCTCCACCCCCACCCGAGGGGGAAGATATTCTGGAATTTGAAGACTGAATGAGATGAGGTGGTGAAAGGGGAGGGGTCGGGCACTTCTCCTTATCTGTGGGTTTCTGCTCCAGCTCATTACCCCTCCTGCCCCAGCCCAACTGACTCCTCTCTCCATTGTGTTCCCCGTTCTTCTAAACTGCAGTGGACCACTCCCTTTTGTCCACCTTCTGAAACCTTAAACCCTCCTGTTACCCCCAACCCCCTTTAAAAAAGTGGATTGTCATTCATGTTTGTTTTTTCTTTTCTGTTCTTTTCTTTTTTTTTGGAAGGGAGGACAACTCCTGAAGTAAACGAAACTTGTTCTGGAATGAACCTGTAGGCTCTAGCCTAAAGGTTAACGCTCTCTGAGATGAGCACATTCCTGACACAACCATGGCCTTCAGGGACAACTGAGGCTAATAAAGAAGGGACCAGATAGCCCAGAGAATGAAATGATAAAAACAGTGTGAGAAAGCTGGCTTTGAAAAAAGTTCATGCGCTAAATGCTAGCATTAAGCTGTCCTGAGGCAGATGCACCTGACCCCCCAGGTATGAGCTTAGCTTGCTCTTGGTGGGGCCTGAGCATGTGTCTCTGTAATGCGCAGTCATTGTTTCTGGTGCTGAAGAACATTGTAGTTAAATTAAACAGAAAAGCCTCAAAATCACTTGCAGTATCGCCTCGTGTCTGTTTGATCCCCAAGAACAGTGCTTCGTTTTTAAAATTTAGTTTTTTTTTCTGGGGATGTCCTGACCATTGTGGCAGGGTGTAGAATCTTAAGACCAACATGTCTCAGCAGGCTGTGTGTGTGTGTGTGTGTGTGTGGGTGTGTGTAGGTACTAGAGATAGGGGGAGGGGGAGGCCTCAGGCTTTTGAAAGAGGATGAAGGTGAGAGATTTTTTGTGGTAGAATGGCATTCCTTTTGGAGGGAAACGTTAAATGTTTTGCCTAGGCGTTCCTTTTACAGATTTGTTGCACTCGTACCCTCTCTTTAAATCACTTCTGACGTTGTATGGCAGGAGACCATACATTTCACACTTTTCAATCCAGTGAAGTGTGTTTAAAGTTTGAAAGCTTTAACACAACAAATTACAGACCACTGCACCAACAGATTATAATCAAATACATACTTTTCATTTTCTGCAGGGGGGGTGTCCATAAATATACTGTCGTGATGATTATTGAAACAAATTTTAATGGCCCATCTTCAGTCACCCCAGACTATAGAGGCCCCAAGATTTATTAGGGAGCGATGAATCCAAGTCAGGCTGCACACACATAGGGCATTCCAGGGTACGTGCCCTAACATAAACACCTACCCTTAGAATGAGCATATACGTGGGAGCAAAAGGGCTGTGCAAGAGGGATATAAATCATAGCATCTGTGTCCTTTGGAGGTCAATGTGTTTGTTGTGGCAGGGAACGCACATCAGAAACGTCTGGTTTGAGAACCAGGTAGTTTCAGTAGTGTAGGAACAGACGACTAATATCAATGCCTGTTTGCAGTGCTGTCTGTTACATGCACATCGAGCAATCCAA
This sequence comes from Sprattus sprattus, assembly GCF_963457725.1. NCBI lineage: Eukaryota > Metazoa > Chordata > Actinopteri > Clupeiformes > Clupeidae > Sprattus > Sprattus sprattus. The sequence goes on along the minus strand of NC_137923.1, from coordinate 43,910,304 downwards.
AAAGAAGTATTTGTGTATGATAAAGTAGTTCTACAACCTGTAATTGACATTTTTTTTTCTTTTTGAGTGCAAAGAAGCGAAGAAGAGTTCATTAAAAGAAGTAATTTTGATACAGACGTTGTTTAGCTAAAGATTTTCCAACCCCATGTAAAGTAACACAAAGTCTGATGCATCAGCAAAATATTATGTGTATTTGTGTACTTAGGCATGGAGTCAGTATTTTTTCACATAGACATCATTTTCTTGAATTAGTGTCAGCCATGTCTTCATAAAAGTACCATTAATTGCAAATACAGTACGTTATATACCATCTGTAAATATGACAAATATATTGGTTTTGTTTTTTGGTATTTTTTCCTTTTCTTTTGTAAATTGTTTTGGATTTTTTAAATTTGAAATCTTGTGCATTCGTTTAGTTCGGATTATTCTCAGGTTGTTTACAGTATGGGTCTCCTGTTGTTGTTGTTCTCTCACTAGCTGAATGACTCTGCCTCACTAAGTGCTGTTTATTTTATTTGAATTAGTCTTTTTGTTGTTTGCTTTGTTTTATTTTGGTTTTGGAGTCATCCTTGCTTAACTATTTATTGGCATAAATTCTTTTCCACGCAACTCAAGCCACTGGGCCAATCCGAAATGTGCCCCTCCTTAACATTTTCATTGGCTAACCTGGTGGTAGTTATTTTTTGAATTTTCCTTGTATTGAATTATCTCAGTTGCCACACCTCTTTTGCTAGTCACTGAAGTGGTTGCCTTTGCTAAAAAGTGCTGTCATGAAACCATAAACACAGAAAGGGCTTGGGGCAATGGGGGTGGATCCGTGCATTAGTGTGTGTGTGTGCGCCGTGTGTGTGTGCGCGTGTGTGCGTGTGTGAGAGAAAGAGAGAGAGAGAGTGTCAGTGTTTGTGTGCCTTTGAGTACAGATACAGGGACTAGTTAAAAAGTGGCACCCACCCCCATTTTTATTTTTATTTTTTGACTGTATGTCCCAACTGTCTCAAAATCCCTGTATGAGTCCCCTCTACCAAAGTTGTTTGGAAAAATCCAGTGTCTTTGAGTGTCTCCTGTGTCCTGCGGGAGCTTCTCTAGTATCGTTGGGGCTTTCCCGCTCACTTTCATGCCCTGGGGTGACTCACATCCTCTCCCAGCTCACCTTGTCACTCCCCTAGAGAAGGATTTTAGTTACAAAGGGTGACCATAGTCTGAACCTTATTTTCAGTTGAACGGTTTAAAACTCACAGTAACACGCTCATAACAACATGCTCATGCTAGGCTGTCATCTCTAAGGGACCCAAAGAAAGCCGAACGCTCGACATGCATGTAAACACTTTGAATGGTGAGGCTTTTTTCAACAACAGTTGAGAAAGTTGTTCTAGTGAGTGTTCTGTCAACAGCACAATTGTTTAATGCTGAACTTGAATGTAAGCATCATTTTAATAAATGAATATTTCAGAAATGCTTGTGACTTGTTTATATTAAAATAGTAGTACTTGAAGGAGGAGGAGTAGCAGCTGTTGTGCAGTGTGTGTGTGTGTGTGTGTGTGTGTGTGTGTGTGTGTGTGTGTGTGTGTGTGTGTGTGTGTGTGTGTGTGTTCTTGTGAGTGGTGACTCATGCACTTGGGATTATCTCGAGTTCAGTCTCACTGGAAACTAAGAAATTCGAAAAATGAGTAGTCGAGGTGTTCTGGCACGGAGTCACAAACCTGCCTTTCCACCACTGTCATTTAGCTCTACAAACCTGCAATTACTCTCAGCATGCCTTCGTGAGAGGCTGTGTGTGTGTGTGCGTGTATGTGTGTGTGTGTGTGTGTGTGTGTGTGTGTGTGTGTGTGTGTGTGTGTGTGTGTGTGTGTGTGTGTGTGTGTTTCTGGGTTCTGTGTGTGGCGCTTTTGTGCTGCAGAGATTAAAATGGCAAGACTTGCAGCTACAAGTCCGGTTCAATGAATTGTCCCTGAATGAAAATGTTAAAGGCGTGTTGAATCAGAGAAACTTTTTACCTCAGTTACAAATTGTAATCCCCCGTTCCACCCATTCTTATTTTCCTTAACCTCATGTGACACTGCTGCTCTTTGCTGGTGGGAAGTCCTGCAAGGTTTACTCTGTTAAGTCCATCCTTGTGTGAAGTGTTCTTATGCGTATTTACACAGTAACACAGTATTTTGCTACCTTACCCACCACACATCTGCAACCTGAGCACTCACACCTATGGAGGCAGTTCAAGAAAATGGCTGAGCCCTATCACTATGAGAGAAGAAAGTGTAGTAATACTGTAGTTATTTTGTAGTTATGAAGGTTTTTGGGGGACAGAGGATGAAGTAAGAGAGATATTGAAGCCATCCTGTGCCATGTTAGAAGCACACAGAACAGGATCCCAAGGACTTAACTGAAGGCACAAATATGAAAACAACATGGTGGTCCATTACCTTAAAGACAGGGTGTCTTATTTCCTATGGCAGGGAGGGCTTTGCAGTTCATGTTTTTCCACCTCTCCAGCAAATCATCTTGTTATTCTAATTCCCTAATGTAATTCTTACTAAACCAGGAGTGTTTTGATTTAATCAAATAATTGAATCAAGAACACTGCTGATCTTCAGCTCAGTCAGGTTGGTGGATTTAGAGCAGGTAGAAAACAAACATCCAATGTAGCATTTCATGCGATGCCCTGGTTTAGAGGAAAGGATTGCAACAATATATTTGAAAGACATCTTTATGGTGACTGAAACGGTGTGAAATCAAATGCATGCTGTTCTGACCTGTAATGCATACAAATAAGGCAAATAAGCCACATGTGTTTTTTTAGGAGGATCAAGCAAAGGCTTGCAAAGGTTTAAAAAGGTTCACAAAATCTGTCAACACAAATAATTTGTGTTTCCCCAGTGTTGCAAGGTAAATGTAAACAGGCCTTGATGGGGAAGTCGTGTTACCTGACAGTGGCAAGTGCATTCGCCGCAATAGGCCTACCTCACAAATCGTGAGGCTTCCGTATCTTCACCTTCTTGTGAACTATCTTTGAACTAGACGAATGCAAGTGGCCTGACGCCAGAAAATATGAACCGTCAAGACTTTGACTTCCATAATCTAATATAAACACTTCAAGCATGGTCAATTGTACAAAACAAGTGGGCGTTGTCAAGAGAGGTGGTTAAACGCTACATCAGCAGTTTCAGTTGCACTAAATTACACTCGCAAACAAATTACTTTCGCAATCACAAATTTGTTGGAGCATGCCAGCAAGAGTGAGGAATTTGGCTCCATCATATTTATCGTAATTTCTGTTCTATTTAACTTTGACTTAATTCTAGTCTGCTTGGGTAGATGGAGGATACACGGTGAATCAATCAATTCAACAGCGTCAGCTTTCCGTTGTTAGTGTGTACACAGTGGTAGCAGCAAGACCTGTTTATGTCATTAACACACGCTGCTCCTGCGACCTTAATGACAGCTTTTTCTGTGGTTTTGTACGCGCGTGGAATGATTTGGGTGACAGCGTATCAGTACGAATCTATGGTTGGGCCCCATGCCATGTTTGTGTCTGTGGTCATTCCGTGTAAACAAGAGGGGGAAACACAGACCAAGTGACTTCAAACGTATTCCATCACGTCTTTGTTGCCATAGCAAACTGGGAGACCGGGGCATAGAGGAGGGCGCTTAGGTGTTGACATGGAGTTAAGAACAATGGCTCAAAGTCAGTCTATCGGATAGGGGTAGAACTATAACTGCACTTAATACATAATTAATGCCGTGTCTCAAATTTGTTGAAGGGAGCGTTACTCCACTTCACTAAGCTAAGAGGTGGACTGGGCTGGTTAAACTACATTTTGAGTGATTTGCTTTCTGTATCATGGTATTATGTGTAACATCAGCTTTTTCTTGAGCATGGCAGACCTGTGACATTGAAGAAACAGAGCACCAGGCATCAGGCACCAACTAATAAATGCTGAAGTAAATACTTCACTTTGCTTGGCATCTGCCCAACACCAGGTTAGAAAACAGCTAGGCAAGGCTGGCTGTGCTTGACTGACTACACTTCAGGAATGCATCATGGAAACCAGAGGCTAGATATGAACTGTGCCTCAATATGTTGGGATTATCTCGATATACTCGAGATCATCCCAAATGTGTATAAATGTATGTACGTATGTACGTACTCATCTATACACATGTTTTTAGTCCTCTGTATAAGAGATATTTACGATATATATATATTTATGTAATACCTTACGGCCATTTTACTGTTAATTAGGCTACACTGTCATGTCATCAAGAGATCAGGTTTTTGCGGTTATGAAGAGTTGATGTATGAGCTTTTCTACATAAAAAGTATGTTACAGTAATACACAACAGGTTATCCCACTTCTACGTATGCCAGGAAGTTGTAACAGTACTGTGGTGCACTGACTTTTGACTCATAACACCTCTGGCCACATGATACCCTCGATTACCCAATCTCCGATTACGAATACCAAATTACCCAATCATCTTTCAAAAGAACCAAGGAGGAGTCACGACTTTGTGGAAAATGTGTAATTTAGTTTTGTTTTGGTAAGTTCACATCCATTTGTGTGCAAATCTGCATCCATCCATTTCATGCAAATGTATTTAGAATTGTGGCTTTGTATAAGTAATCTCAGGTTCGTGATTAACTGCTTAATATATCAGACAGAGGAAAGTATCTCAACTGGCCAGTTGATAATGTTAACATTAATTATTTCCCTGAAGAGATTCAGAGACACAAAAAAGTTGTATTCAGCCAACGCAACTATACTTTTTTGGCTTCTGGGAATTCTTAGAATAACGTAATCAAATTACTGTTACTCAAAAATTGTAATTATCATTGAAATATGCTTTCTGTAGAAGGTCACATTAAAATTATGTTTTTTTTTTTACAGCTGATTCATTAATGCCATTGATTATCCTGGGACATTTATGTTGCACTGTAAATTACCCGAGGATATGAGGTCCACCGCAGACATACACTCTTGATGCTGCCATTCCTCTTTCCTGATGAAGAGTTCTTCCTCTTTTTGTTCTTCCAGTAAAGGAGGCTGATGTCACTTAGCGTTGTCACTGCTGGCGTCATACTAGCAGACAACAGGACAGCAAATGGTGACGAACATGAACATTAATCCACATGAAAAGATTGTTAATCCATGAAACTCCAAAACAACTAACACTGTCTACAGTGATAACCAAACAATGTACCCAAGATGTACCCAAAATACATTTATTTTTGAAATACAGAGATAACCAGCATACCACCCATCAAATCAAGTGCTTGTGTTTGGTCAGATTACCAGCTGCCTGCTCTTTGTCTTGGATGGGGTGAGCACCACGGCCGGATTAACCATATGGGCAACTGGGCAACTGCCCAGGGGCCCCAAGACGCCAGGGGCCCCAAGCAAACGATGTAAAAAAATATATATATATATACAGCCGCGGAAAAAATTAAGAGACCACTTCAAAATTATCAGTTTCTCTGGTTTTACTATTTATTGGTATGTGTTAAAGTAAAATGTACATTTTTGTTTTATTCTATAACCTACTGGCAACATTCCTACCAAATTTCAAATAAAAATATTGTCATTTAGATCATTTATTTGCAGAAAAATGACAATTGGTCAAAATAGCAAAAAAGATGCAGTGTCTTCAGATCTCGAATAATGCAAAGAAAACAAGCTCATATTCATTTTTAAACTACACAATACTAATGCTTTAACTTAGGAAGAGTTCAGAAATCAATATTTGGTGGAATAACCTTGATTTAAAATCACAACTTTCATGTGTCTTGGCATGCTCTCCACCAGTCTTTCACATTGCCGTTGGGTGACTTTATGCTACTCCTGGCGCAAGAATTCAAGCAGCTCGGCTTCTTTTCATGGCTTGTGACCATCCATCTTCCTCTTGATCACATTTCAGAGTTTTTTTTATGGGATTCAGGTCTCGAAATTGGGCTGGCCATGACAGGGTCCTGATCTGGTGATACTCCATCCACACCTTTACTGGCCTGGCTGTGTGGCATGGAGCATTGCCCTGCTGGAAAAAAACACTTCTCAGAGTTGGGGAACATTGTCAGAGCAAAAGGAAGCAAGTTTTTCTTCCGGGACAACGTTGTACTTTGCCTGGCTGAGGTTTGTAAAAGACCATAAGGATTGAACCAAAGCGGACTGGAGGGTCTCCTAGTTCGTTTTCTCTGATGAGTCAAAGTACTCAGAAATAATACTTGAGTAAAGTAAGAAAGTATTCTTCTACTCAAGGACTAAAACACCCCTGTGGATAGGTATGGTTTGTGTTCTGCGGGGTGGGGGTAGGTGGGCACCAGTGGTGGGTAGTAATGCGTTACAAGGAACGCAAATGAGTAAAAAAGTAAATTTTTCGGGTAACGAGTACTTTTTGCGTTCCTTTTTAAAGTCTGCACTTTTACTCTTACTCGAGTAAATATTTGAACTAGAATTCTACTCTTTACTCCGTTACATTTCCATTGTACTTTCATTAAAATGAGTATTGTGAAAAAAGTACACATATCTTTGTTTACTGGAATACAAGCGCACGGCAACCAGAGGGTAAAAACGGAGAGGTCAGTTAGCAATGCGTTATCGACGCGCCCTCCACAGGTCGCAGCATTGTTGTCATTTCATAGCGTTCAAAAACTCCACATCGAACCTTCGCAAACATGTTCAGGTAAGTTGCATTTGTTTTATCTGTACTGCAGCTAGTCCTGGAGATAAATGTTACATCCTTTACCATTTTACAAACTCACATCCTATGCACAAGGCGCAGTGCAAACTCTTGCACATAAAACCAAAGAGTATAGAGGTACTTCTATACTCTTTGATAAAACTCTATACTGCTAAGACGTTTCCATTTAACGTTAGGCTACATTGGCTGCAGTAGTCACGTTAGAATGTTAGCAGCTAGCGTAACGACTAGATGGCCACCGTTAAAGTTAGCAGTTTGTTTGACTGACTGACATAGTTGCCAGCTAACGTCCGAATGCACGTTTGCTATAATACGCAAGGGCACAAACAAGTAGGCTATACTTAGGCTACAGTATGTTAAAATTATTTATCACATCAATAGCGCTGGTATGGTTAATAAAAAACGGTCTGCGTGTGTGTGTATACATCTCTGGAGTTGATCTGATATCAGATCTACAGTATGTAGTCTAGTCTTGTCTGGTTGGCTCAGCTTTAAGTGTGCGTGTAATAAGGTTTAATGAAAATAAAAGTAATGTATGTGTGATCTATGAGACGTGTAATGAAAAAAAAAAAATACATGATACAATGAAGCAACTTGTGAAGAAATGTTTCAAGAGTGCATTTCTTCCTGAATACTCATGTTATGTTTTGCATTGATCCAAACACTCCAACACAAAAAAGTAACTTGTAATTTGAGTAACTTTTAAACAGAGTACTTTTTTACTCTTACTCGAGTAACTTTTCCAATTGGAATATTTACTTTTACTCAAGTCGATTTTGAAGGAGGTAATTGTACTTTTACTTGACTACCAATTTTCAGTACTCTACCCACCACTGGTGGGCACCAGAGTCACTGTTGCCCAGGGGCACAATGAAGTCTTACAGTAATACGGCCCTGGTGAGCACCTCAACAGGAAGTGTATTTGTCAATGTATGTGTCACACTTCCTACTCCTACTCTTCCTAAGAAACTAGGGGCCTGATTTACTAACAGGATTGCGCCCATTTTCTGGCGTAAAATAGCGGTCGTAACGAAAAACGGTATTTACTAAGCTGGCGCAGCGCATATTAACGCTTTGAGGGTGTGTACCTGCAAACAGGTGGGATGGTTCGGAAACGTGGGTGGTAACGTAGGCGTGTAGCGCTATTTAATGGGAGGAGTGCGCCTAATGATGAACTGCGTGGTATTTACTAAACTGCCCGGCGAGCGCACATCTCTGATTTGCACGCTAATTCTCCGCCTCATAAAAGCACGTCTTAACCATGCGCATTTCCACTGAGTCTGAAAACGTTGATATGGCAGCAGCAAGGCAAAGACATAGACAGAGACAGCGAACAGAAATATTTGTTTCAACTCGTATAATTCATATATTCATATATATGAAATTAAACTTTCCGAACGTAATTGGAGAAATTGATCGCACCCACATGCAAACAGTCCCACCTTCAATCCGCGAACACGTTTACCGAAACAGAAAGCACACATATTCAATGAATGTCCAGGTCATATGTGATGCCAACATGACCATTACTTACGTGGTAGTGGTCTGTCCATGACAGTTTTATCTTTCGGAATAGTGTCATTTATCCATGATTGAGCAACGGTGATTTTGGAGAGGCCTGTCTACTTGGTAAATGTATTTGTTTCAGTGGGGATATATTGTAGTGAACCCATGTCCCTTGTAGAACGTATTAATCTCGCCATGTACACATATATATTGTTATAATAGACAGTGTATGCATTAATGCCACCAATAGCATATTATTTATAATCGTGTTCTTTTAAACATCTCGCTGTAGATGATGGCGGGCAAAACAACAATATAACCCATTGAATCAGGTTCAGTGATTGAGCGAACGTGAACCAATACATCTATCTCGCTATCTATTCGCTATCTATTCGCTGAACCTTAGTTTTTTCTTCCTCGAATCTCCATGGTGGCAGTAACTTGCTGGCAAGTTCTCCAGTCTTTTAACGGCGCGCTAAATAATGATTGCCCAGCGCGTATCTGGCTTGATAAATATCACGGAAAATGCGGGGAATCACCGTGCGTTAATGTGCGCCTGGCAAAGATGCGTTCGCAAATCAATCTTAGTAAATCAGGCTCTTTAAAGGGCGGAGTAAGCACAGTTTGCCCAGCGCAGATCTGGCTTGATAAATACCAAGTAAAATGCGCAAAAACACCGTGCGTTAATTTGCGAACGCAGATTAAGAAGCGCTCGCATATTAGTAAATCAGGCCCTAGGTCTTGAGAAATGGAAAAATGTACCGGATCTCCCCCAGTCCACACTACATCATTGTTTTAGACACGCTGAGTATTTCTGAAAACATGCTGAAAAACATGCTGTAATTTAGGAATTATTCACGTATTATTCAGAGACTAACTAGCGTAAGGCCTTCTATGTATCCTTCCATGCTGACCTACTATGAGTCCTCACAGTGCTTACAAGCCTGTTGTGCTAAATGCTAACATGCTGGCTTCACTCTCGCCAGTGAGAGCTAGTATCTGGGGTCTGTTGCAGCAAATGAGCTGACTTGGTGCTGTGATCTTAGAGTAGAGGTTTATACGGCAGTGTGTGGGTAGTGGACGTTTTGAGCACAGTGAACAGGACAGGACATGCTGCCAGCAGTTACTCTGGAATGCACCTGCCAGAAGCATGCAAACACACACACACACACAGACACACACACACACAGACACACAGACACACACACACATACACACACACACACACACACACACACACACACACAGACACACACACACACACAGACACACACACAAACACACACACACAAACACAAACACACACACACACACACACACTCTCTCTCTCTCTCTCACATACAAACCACACACTCTCTCTCTCTCGCTCTCTCTCTCTCACATACAAACCACATGACTGGAGAATTCAAGAAATGCTAGAGAGAACTAGAGAAGAAATGACTCCTTTCTCTGTTTCCTTTACCTGTTCTGAAATTGTGTAATTCTGGCTGTGTTAAGGCGTGCGTGTGTGTTTGTGTGTGAGTTGATGTGGAGTGGTAAAAAGACGATAATCCATCTGCATGTTTATTTCTGCACTTGTGTGCTGTGTGTGGGGGACGGTGTAGGTATGTGTCTAAAATCTCCAACCAAATCACACTTAAACTACAGTTGGTTCATTGAATACTTTATCTAATGTTCTCAAAGTGAATTACCCTCACCCCACCCCCAACACTTCTTTGGTCAGGAACAGGAAGTGGGTGCATGTGGGCTGCTGGGGAAATTTGCTGTGGTGGCCTACTTGCCCTTGATACATGGGATAATCGTCATGACTACATAACTGTCTTTGTCTCTGGTGCCCTTGCACGACCCATTTAACACACATACACATACACAAACACAAACACAAACACAAACACAAACACAAACACAAACACATAAACATACACAAACACATACACATACACATACACATACACATACACATACACAAACACACACGAAGTTATTGATTCAAAATGGTTTGTTTCGCCATTGTTTCTCCGCAACAAAAAATAGTTCCATTGTCCACATCTTGGTTTGGAATTATAAGAATTTTGAATTAACGGTTATCATCAATGCGCTAAAGAATGTTTCATCGTGGAGTGATTTATTATTAGCTGTGAAAAGTCCAAGAGTCCAAGAGTTGGTATGTTGACGGATAATCCAACTCATGGAACGTCTCTCGTCCAATCAGAAACAGCTTAATAACGCGATAGAACCCAATAGGTTTATAATTAGACATAAAATTATGCAATCACAATATTCTGGCCTATTGTTGTCAAAGTGTTTCCAAACAGTTTTGTTAAAAAGTGTAGCCTAATCACAATGTTTCCTCCCTAACATTCCAACACCATGCCAAAAAAGGTCGGTGACACTGTTACAAGACAATTCCTTGGTATCATTGAATTTTTCGCTTCCTTCCAGAAGAAGCTTCGTCTTCCCATCCTCTCCCCTTCCTGAGCCCACCTGCCTCCATAGGGAATGAAATGAGGGCTGGTTGGCAGGCACATTTCCACGGCGCGCTCCATTGCCAATCGGCAAAGAGATATACAGATGTCTGTAGACAAAACAGCCATCAAGGGAGGTCTGCCTCCATGAAGGAACAGAAAGTAGAGACAATTTGGCTCAGTTCATCTGTTTAGTTGAACACATCTAATAGATTATGCTGCTGTTACAGAATTCCAGCAGATCATTAAATGTGTGATGGACTTGCTTTTCATTCTTGTCCTTTTCCAATATGTGTTAAAGAGTAAAACAGTGCATTTCTATTGTGATACCTTTGCAGTATTCACTTCACCTTGTATATCATATATGGTGGCAGGAACCAATTCCTGAAGGATGACACATAATACATGTCAATTTAGGAAAGTAAAAGTTGAAAAGCCTTTTCCAAGGCTAGCGTTAGTTCAGGCAACCACTTTAGCCTGCCTACCCTATAGGTCATCAGCTGACACTAACCGGCAACGACCACAGCCGCTGAATACTACAATTGACAAATAATACACTAAAATTGTCCATCAACAAATCCTGTGTGATAATTTGCTGTTCTCATGACATGGTTTAAATGTTCAGTTTGTTTGCAACAAAATCATTAATGTTTTATTGTTTGTGTTTTACACAGTAATGTTTTAAGTACATTTTTTTAATGATGATTAAAGCATATGAAGATCATTTTTTGGTTAGACTAATAATTCGTTTTCTTTCATAAACTGCTACATCTTGAAATTGAAGGTTGAAAGATATGAAGAAAGCATAGGAAGAAAGGGGAGGGGAATATTTCACCTTGGGCCATACCTCACACATTACGAGATCTTTACCTTCAAAAGGACCCACCATGACTTGTAACCACAGGTAGAAGACCCATCTCTAAAAAGACTTTCACATACAATGCTCTTGTGTGTCCTCTCTCCTAGTTCCTTATCTTGTCTGACAGCAGTTACAGAAATTACATCATTCATGACATCATTCATCACACTTCTAAAGATTTTTCCGTGGCACGAGCTGGAGGACCGAGGAACGAGGACAGAGGAAGCATGCAAATAACGATGTGGGATGTACTTCCAGGCTGACATCCTCCATGATACAATGTAACATCAGCTTACTTTGGGTTTGCCACTGAAGACCCGGAGATGAGCTGTTGCAATGCAAGCAGCAAAGCACAGAGGCCCAAACAGTATTGCGCTAAGTGAGCAGTAGCCTACACTATTGACATAGTCACCTAATTTGCATGCTTACAATTAAACGTCCTGATTATGTATAGTCTACCAAGTGTCATGGCGTTTTAGTGGTAAGACTTGTAGTCGTCAATGATTCCACTGTCATTTTAATGGTTTATGATGGAGAAACATGCCTGTTGTTCCTGTCAGCTGCCCAGGTCTTATCTGTAGCTGCACCCTGGGTCAGGAAACCTTAAATGTAATCACTGCTTTACTGCAACATCTTACCAAACATACTGTTGAAATCAGCTGGCAAGTTTTCACCATATCAGTGCCCTCTGTACTGCTTGCTAGCTGTAGACAATTTCCATACTGCCCTTAAATGCAGTTTCACTTCTCTTCCTCTTCAAATAAGGTCGTCAGTAGCCTTTTTCATGTTCTATTATGTACCTTCTTTACACATACTTCAAGCATAGAAATGACAGCATGCATTCATGAAAGCCCTGGTCTCAAGAATTCAGCTTCATCTGAAATACTTGGAATAATGATATTTGTGTCTGTGGTAAGATGAGGTTTAGCCTGTACACAACTTCCACTGCACGGCATTCTTTTGGGTTGTCTGGTATGGGGAAGTTATTTATTCACTGGATCTACGCCGTAGTTATTCTTCCTAAGAAGCTTAATAATTGCGTCATATGTCTTAAACATTCTTTAGCGGTCAGAGAAAGGAATGGATGTTTAATTTAATGTCAAACTAACACTAGCCTCTGACTTCTTTCTTCTATGGCCCTTCACTACACGAGCACCTTCATGCAAGTTGAAGTGAATCTCTGTACACCTCTGGAGACGGAGCCCTAACGACCAATTCATGGTTTGCTGTCCATTTGCATTCATCCGCCGTGACCCATGCTTCCCAAACCTCCACACCACTAGGAGCAGCAACCGCTGCAGCGTATCCCAGCATCCACATTAAACTATATGGGACATCAGTCTTCTGGAGCTTAGCAATGCTATCTCCCTGCAGAAATTAAAGTCTCGATCTGCACAAGGCTATGCGCTCTCTAGTGTAAAGAGTTGTTGCCATGCTATTATTTGGATATGATGTATGTCTTTAAGTGCTATTTTGGGGGATGTTGTTACATGTTAACATGTAAATTGGCTTACAGTAATTGTTCATGTTATTGTTCATTGGTAAGACCTTCACCTTGGTCACCTCTCCTTTTGCTCATGTAAATGTAACTTTGCTCAGTACGTAGCTCAGTCCACTTGGAAGATGCTAAATCCCTACATCTACAGACTGGTAAGCTTGTGTTTCCCCTTCTCGAACTAAACACTTGTCTCCCTGCTTTATCTGGGAGTCATGCTGCATCTAGAGGGGCTACAGTGTGGTCCGTCCACCAGCATCCGAGAGGATATGCTGCCTCTATGCTTGGCAGATAAGATATTTCCTGAACAGCAAGCTGCTTTGCCAAGCTACAGGTACCTCTCTGTCACTGTCTCCATGCGAGGGGCCGCGCCTCTCCGCTGGTCTTTCTAGAGGCAGGGCTTCTATTCACACTCTGGCTGCGTTTCAAATTGCATACTTGCGCATTTCAAACACTGACTTTCAGGGTGTAGGGCGTTCACACTGACAGAACCAGCAGAATTCAGGGCACTGAAAGTACCTGGATTGCGCACTGGGTAAAAAAATGCAGTGTGAAACAATGGACACTTCTCGCCCTAAACGGGCGCCATCTTGCCTACGTAGCGGAAGAGGAGGAGCCCTTTCGGCAACTTTTCAGTTTGGAAAGTTGGCTGACTGACGCCTTGCAAATCACTTCAACCATTATTGCTGGTTACAATAACTGTGTTATCTGATAATACAGTGTTTCTCGGTAACTTTTGAAAAAGCTAAGCATCCGTCAGTAATCCATTTGAGACAACATTGATCAGCGACAGAACACACTACAGATGTACAGTAAGTGCTTAGTGTGCACTACGCACTGTATTGCAGTGTACGACCTCCGTCTCCATTTGAGGGTTCTGTGCCCATCTGCTGGTCTATCTAGAGGCATCACCCTCAACGTACTCTCTTTCTCTGACTCTACCTCTCTCTTCATTCGAAGGGCACCGCTCCATGCCTCCATGTCTATCTAGAGGCATTACCTCTATTTACTCTCTCTCTCTCTCTCTCTCTCTCTCTCTCTCTCTCGGTTCATTCTAGAGGCAGCACCTATACTTGCACTTGCACATCTTTCCAAACGAAGGGCTGCACCATGGCATCCACTCACTTCAGGAGATGCCCCCTGTACTGAAATGTAAGCTGCATTTTGCCATACCTCGAATCTATGCATTCCATCTCTGCCTTGACCTTTAATCCCTGTTGGCCATCTGCAATATTTACTGAACAGGGTCTCACGTCATTGTCTTTCATCCATTTGCAATTTGTAGATCTTGGTTGTCCAGAATTCCCTTTTTCATAGTGTCAATTGGTTAAGTTTGAGAAGTTTGTGATTTTGTTACTTTAACCTTTGTTCTACTTTGACCCTTAGGTAAATGGTTACCAGTATGATGAGCCAGAGTCCCCCAAAGATAATGGTCGTGTTCTTCTCAATCTGCTACTGCATTGAAAAGATAACACCAGATAATAACTTTGTTACATTGTTTGTTTTTTAACAACTACATTGTTTTGCAGGATTGAAAACAATTCCCCTACAACCACCTCCATTGACACCACTGAAAACAAATGCAAATTTTTGTTTGCTATCTACGTTGTTGGCCATGACTTTTGCAAAACAAGTTGTGACAGTTGGTTGCCAGTAGTTCCCTGCAAACTTTAGGTAACTGGTCTAACCTGCTCTCATTAATCTATGGATTTTACTTGCAAATGTGCTGAAACTGAACCATTGGTTTTCCAGACACTCAAATAACATTTCCGGGTGCTGGGCGTGACAAGCATGCAGGCTGATTATCTTTGTTCACTGTCAGACATCATTGATATCATTGTGTTACAGGGGGGACGGGATGTAAAAAAGTGTTGCATTGACCTTGTGATGTCACCTATGAAGTAATGAGCAAACTGATTTGGGTAAGACTACATTTTGGAGAAACCAGTTTTTTTATAGGGCTTAATTGTGAAATAGAAATTTTAAAGGAAAGAAATTAGCTTTACAGATACACCTGTTGGTTGACACACTTAATTTATGCTCTAGCGATTACTTTCGTATACCACAACCAATATATCACAAAGAAGTCTGTTTATCTAAAATGCTGTCCTACCTAAACACATTTTGTATCTGAGTTTTACTACAAATCTCCTAATTTGTCCTTTACACATTTATTTAAACTATAGTGCACTACTTCATACCACACACATCTCTGAAGCCTCTGCTTTTACTATTAATTATAATGTATATAATACAATGCATCTGACAAAAGCCAGGCTTAACTGTAAAGACTTTAATCTGTTGGCATGCCGGCAAGCCCCATGAGCCATTCATTCTCCAGAATGAGAAATGATAAAAATGAAAAGAAAAAGCATCATCTCTATTTGTTTTAAGACTCTGGAACGAAACTCGAGTGTTGCGAACACAGCGTTCTACACAGCAGCCATGTTGTTATTAAAAAGTCTTATCTTTAAATGGTGGGCATATGGGCAGTTCCAAGTCTAAACGAGTTTGTCATCTAAACGAGTTTGGGTGTAACTCATGGGCTCTGGGCTTCGTTTCAAATTTTGTCAAAGCTCCTTCAAGGCACAGATCTCTTTCAATTCATTTTTTCACTCTTTCATCTTCTGTGGCTGAATGTGGCCTTTGGAAAGGTTTATGAAAAGTTCACAAATTAGAAAAAAAGTTTCACAAATGAAAACATATAAATGTACTACTGACATACAGAAACTCAAGCACTGAAATTCATTGCTTGATTTTATACTTTAAGAAAGAAATCCTAGTTATTAGTTCATGTTTCTTGTATATTCCACCAGTTCAGGCCTGGCCTCCAAATTGGAGGTGGAAGTGGAAGAAAATGGATTCCTACCACAACACCTGATGACATCACTTCCTTGGGCACATAGCTCTGGTATCTGTAATGTTTCTGAAGTAACAGTCAGCTCGAAACTACGGAAGCATGTATATACATACAACATGAACGCACAGCAGTTGACTTTTTAGTTATTTAGTTATTTGTGGTGTTGTCTTTCATGAAGTCGATTGTTTATATCTCTCTTACTCTGACTGTTAGTCAAGTTAAGTAAGGAGATGAGTGGTTGAGCTCTGTTCTTTTGTTTATGTCAGTAGGGGATATAGATGATTCAAAGGCAATGAAAGAAAATGTCTTTCAGTGACTTTTAATGCGTTGCTGTGTTGGGACACTTACTAACTTACTATTGAAGAGTAATCTGTTAGCCTTCCTGTGTCCATTGTTTCCAGCATAGGGTGTGTGTGTGTGTGTGTGTGTGTGTGAGAGAGAGAGCACGGCCTTATGGCATACTTCAGCTTGAAGTGGATGTGGATGAGAGAGCTCGGCACTTTGACATGAAGGATGAAGTGACAGAGAGAGAGAGAGGGAGAGAGAGGTGGAGAGATAGAGTGAGAGAGAGAAAAAGCATGCCTTTGACTTTTTCTTATTCACCAGAATACAGCACAGTTATTGTGTTCTGCATTGAAGTAATTTATTGATAGTGAAATGGATGAATGTTTTACAACCTAAAAACAATGAATTTCATTGATTCTCGGCAGACAACTCTATTTCAGGTCATGACTGGCACAATTGTGTGTGTGATTGGAATTTGGGTTTTGTCAGCCCAGTAAGTGTACAGCTTGTCATAGCCACACCCAGCGATTCACAAGAACAGTCCTGAGAAAATGCATGCTGGGTATTCATCACATCGCTCTCCCATACTCCTACCTTGCCATGGGGTAAAAGCAGTAAGTAACCAGAACAGATAAGTACACACCACCTTCCCAATACTATGCAAACAAGTCAGCACAACCACCTGCACCCAGTCAATCCCCTAAAAATGCAGTAAAAATGCATGGATGTACATAGCATAGCGACTGTTTACCACACTAGCCTTCATACACAAGAATCTATCAACTTACGACACCCAGTCAAATCCATCTGAAGGTGATCAAAGAGGAGGACAAAGACTGATGCACGCACAACAAGAAATGGAGGGAAAGAGTTGGTGAACCTGGGTGTGGGTGATGGGTGATGGGTGTGCCACAGGTATGGCATGTCAAAGGATCAGAGTGCCTCCTAGTGGTGAAATGCTTGCCCTACATGTGCAGGGAGTGGCATGGCAGGAGAGTTAATCATTTCATTCACAACAGCACTTCCCCCACTTACGTCCATCCATTCAGTTTAGTCAGCTTCTGACAGAGGCTTTGCTATTCCCGTAATACTATTCTTTAGTTCCTGTTTACGGTCAAGCCTCACCTACAGCATTATACTGTGGTAGCTACATGACTTGAAGTGATAGATGAGTAATCTTCATATGACTCTGAGTGCCACCATTCCAGTCCAGTTAATAATTTATCTGAATGGGTGAGGCTTAAAAGCTTTGACAAAAGCAAGATAACAGCCATTTAAGACGTCTAGCCACTGTTTTGATGTGAATCAAACCTTGATGTACCATTAGTGTAGGAAGGCAAATGCTTCGGCTGCACCACTACAGAGTTTTGAGGGATGAGACAACCCTACACACACAATTAAATGGATGTGAATGTGAGTTAAGAGAGATACAATAGACTGCTTTTTTGGGTTATCAAACTGAAAGTCATTCTTTTTTTTGCCAATTTTCTCAGGAAAATAGACAGGATTTCTTGGTTTATGTGTACATCTGTACATGTTTGTGTGTGTGTGTGTGTGTCTGTGTGTGTCTGTGTCTGTGTGTCTGTGTGCTTGTGTGCAATCATATGTGTGTACAAGTATGTACTTGTATTGTACACACAGCTATTCAGCAAAACATACAATGGCGTATCTCCAAGGCCAAGTGTTAGCTCACATAAGTTTTGATAGTGTGAGATAGTATTTGCCTCATCAGCTTATCAATGGGGAAGAACACACTGGTACTTTACAGCTCTCTATATTCACACAAAAATGTATTGGTCAACTACACACCACGAATAGACGCCTACAGTTGTTCATCTGGACAATGGGTTTAATACAAACACACACGTACCACACATAGGCAGAAAAGAGAGATAAAGAAAGAGAGAGAAAGAGAGAGTGGATTGATAGTGAGAGATAGAAATTGCCTCATCAGTTTATCAACAGATGACAACAAACCTTCTCTTCCAACAAAAAGGTATGTATAAGTCACGAGCACGCGCCTGCACACACACACAAACAATTTAGAAGCAGATTATTAATTTAAGGTCACAGATAATGGAGGCAATGATGGCAGTGGAGCCCACAATGATGTTAATAAATATAGCTTGCAAATGCATGCACTACAAATATTCAACCTACATTAAAACTTACCATAACCCTGACCACAATATTTCAAAGCCATATGAAGTAGGGAATATGTTGTGTTGCGCCATTTATTGTCTCCAATCATCAATCAAGTGCTCATCAAACCCAGCATCCAAACCTTCCTGATTGGTAAATATGGTTACTGTAAGCTTTTCCTTACACTCACACAGGTTTTGACACATATTCTGAGGTTTGATAGACAGTGTTTCTAAAGGATACGCTATGAGGCAACCTGGTGGTGGGTATTTGCCTGAGAACAGAAACGGATCCTGAGGAATAATGTGCGCCACGGCAAATTAATAATTGAAAATATATGCACGTCAACCATAAACACTTTGGGTGGGTTTTTTTTGGGGGGGGGGGGGGGGGGTAATAGCACTCCACAATGAGAAAAAAACACACAAGAGAGATTTTGAGTAGAATATATTAAAAAACAAAGATTTATTTCATGAAAAAACAGTGCTCAACACTGTCCATTAACAACCCTCAACAAACTGTAAAATTGGGCATGAGAGGTTTAGAGCAGAATGGTTTAAGAAACAGTTTAAACATTGGGTACTAGAGGTTTGGAGTAGACTAGATTCAGAAACATTGGATACTAGAGGTTTGGGCAGAATAAATTCAGAAACATTGTGTACAAGAAGTTTAAAATTAACTAGATTAAAAAAACACAGAGTGTAGAGGTTTAGAGCAGAATAGAGTGAGAAAGATGATACTAGATATTAGAGCATAATAGATTCAGAAACACTGGATGATACTGGAGGTTTAGGCCCAATTTACACACAGGTTTTCGCGATGTCGGCGACATCTTCGCGACATCTGCACGTAGATGTCGGGGCGCATTTACACACACCGCAGGAAGTTTCTCAGTTTGCCTCTGTTGATAGCGATGTTGCCTAGCAACACTGTCTGTAATATGCCTTACAGATGTCGGGTCGCGTTTACACGCACTTTGAAGATGTCGGGGACTCCCGATGGGCTGTCGGGCGAATAGTACGGGGCTGTCGGCTGAAATTCGGCCGACATCGGCACACCGACAGTTAAATTTGCGTTTAGACGCTGAAAAAAGCTGTCGGTGTACAGATGTCGGCTATGCCGACATCGCGAAAACCTGTGTGTAAATTGGGCCTTAGATTGGAATAGATTCAGAAACAATGGATGATACTACATGTTTTCGAATGCTTATTCGGTACCCTTCGTCCAATTGCTCTGCAATACTCAGTCTTCCAAAGAGGTTTAGCTTCAGGGTGTTATTTAGATGGCTAAGGCCAGATTCATGCTTTTACATTCTAATCGCGTTGGTATAAGAAACGACAGGAAACAATGTCATTAATGACATCGCGCCCCAGGATCGAACTTTCAATCGCCAATAAGAAGCTGTCCCGGCCGAAATGGCAGAAAAAGTTAGCGGCCTGCCATAGACTTTTATATGGCCGGCGCCCACCCAGGGAGGAGGGCCTTTTCTCAGTACTGAAAAATGGAAATATTATGTTTGGACAAATTTTACTGGTTGTTGACTTTGGGCTTACGGTCTCCCACACACATTTAACGCGTAAACACGGTACATTTCTTATTTTAATTATTTAGTATAATGTTTTTTTGACATTTCTTTTGACGTATTTTCATCACAAAATGTTAAGTGGGGCGGCCCACTATTGACTCACCGCCACTGTTTGTGAGAGATGGGCATGCAGCCTGCAAGTGGCAAAAGTAAAATGTGTCAAGTTCACATTAAAATCGCTTAGACAAGGAAGTCCATAGTGGACTTCAAAGTGACGACACGTCCTCAGAGGTCTTACAACCATACAGGCTACCACATTTTTCGCCAACTTTCCGAGTTGTTCCGACACGAGGGAACCATCTCCGAGTCGTGAAAATAAATGCGCTATTGACAAGGCAACTTCAATAGTGTTTGGGTATATTTTCAAATATTTTCTCTCCTACACTGACCCCAAGTGGTATGTTTTTACATTGATTAGTATTTCAAGATATGGAGTCAATTTTGTCAATTTTGAAAAGTATCAATGTATCACAGGTTGAGGGGGAAAAAAATCATGTAGTAGGCTAAATGTATAGGCCTACACATTTACATTAAATTAAAATATGAATACAATGTCAATTAAGCCCTCCCATGAAGATGCCATTCACTTATGTCGTAAATTAATAAGGATAAAACTCCCATAGGCCAATATACTTTAATCAAATGTATTGCTGTCAGTGGAAAAAAACAAGGCACACCTTTTGTTATAGTAGGCACCAGTTGATATAAGGATACTTTTTAAACAGCCTTTTTTTTTGTTGTCCAAAAAAGGGCTCTCAGTGTTAAATGACAGGTAATGTAAAGCACTAAGGTGACATTATGGACAATATAGGACATAGGAAAAGTAATTTAGTAATTTCAAAAATGGCAGTCTGCGAGTTTTTCCAGAGGATTTTGATTAAGCTTGTGTCTATACCCACAGTCTTGATGCTAGAGATATAATTAAAATTATTTACCAATATTTCAATGAATTGCATACATTTTGTTTCATAGCATTAGTTTATATTTTTCAGGCCCTACAAAAATGAAAACTGAAACAATCAAGGCGTAGGCTACTGAATATGTAGGAACATACTCCCTCTTGTGGTCATTGCATGAATATATAAGATGCTGATTTACAGTAAACAAAACCATTAGACAAGGCACCTGTCCGGGCATGCCCCCTGAAGAAATGACATAAACAGACAAACATTTAGGTGAAAACTTTCAATTGCAATTATATTTTGTTTCCAAACACATAATCCCTTTTGATGCCTTACCCAACCTCCTTAAATGTTACATATTTTTCCATGTATTCCCCATATTTTGCTATGAAACAAGTTGAAACCACATCCCATTTTTAAGCAGGTTATTTTATTCAACAAGCATGTGCCTGTACAAATGAATTCCCTCCTCATTAACTCTGGCTTCACATTTATGTTTTACCCAGCTACTAATCTGACATAGCCTGGTGACACCAGCCTACGTATTTCCGCCTGAATTGATTTCAAGCTCATACTCAGTTTGGCCCAACCTCATTGACAATCGTCTCCAGAACTCAAAATTTTGCAGGACCAATCAGCGAACAGTTCAGAGCTGTGACGCAAAACTCGCCTTGGAGGAAAAGACACGAAAAGCTATCGGAAAAGTTGTCTCAACTCTCGAGAACATCAGAAATTTAAAAGGAGAACAAGAGTATTTTCTTGTAAGTTTTATGATTGGAAAGGACGTCGTAGCTCTTCTCCCAACTGGCTTTGGGAAGAGTTTAATCTACCGAATGCTTACTAAACGTTGCTGATTGGTTAAGGGAACTCCAATGATTTTAAACCTCAAGATAAGCACCCGCCGATCTCGGAAACCAAAATGCATTGGGTTGGCCCAGACTGAAAGACGGAATGAAATGGAGTCACAGGCTGGTAATGGCCAGGCTAAATCTGACAGCCCAGCTGAACAAAATGTGAAATTATAGCCTAATGGTTTCCACTACAAATAGCCTATACCATAAGCAAGTGTGTCTGGGGACTCATTTGATTACGATATTATGGTTTGTATAAGTTTCTAGACATGGCACTGCAAATGTACATTTTAGCCTTTAGGTATGAAATAGCATGATACCAAAAGAGACCAACAGAGGTAATTTCAATGTCCTACAGCTTCTTTAGTCGATGCAGCTGCGTTTTAATATTTATTGGTATGTGTTAAAGTAAAATTAACATTTTTGTTTCATTCTATAACCTACTGACAACATTTCAAATACAAATATTGTCATTTAGAGCATTTATTTGCAGAAAAATGACAATTGGTCAAAATAGTTTTCAGATCTTGAATAATGCAAAGAAAACAAGTTCTTATTCATTTTTTAACAACACAATACTAATGTTTTATCTTAGGAAGGGTTCAGAAATCAATATTTGGTGGAATAACCTTGATTTACAATCACAGCTTTTATGTGTCTTGGCATGCTCTCCACCAGTCTTTCACATTGCCGTTGGGTGACTTTATACTACTCCTGGCGCAAAAATTCAAGGAGCTCGGCTTTGTTTGATGGCTTTTGACCATCCATCTTCCTCTTGATCATATTCCAGAGGTTTTTAATGGGATTCAGGTCTGGGAATTGGGCTGGCCATGACAGGGTCCTGATGTAGTGGTCCTTCATCCACACCACTGACCTGGCTGCATGGCATGGAGCATTGTTCTGCTGGAAAAAACACTCCACAGAGTTGGAGAATATTGTCAGAGCAAAAGGAAGCAAGTTTTTCTTGCAGGACAACGTTGTACTTTGCCTGGCTGAGGTTAGCAAAAGACCATAAGGATCAAAGAGGACTGGAGGTCATCTTCTCTGATGAGTCCAATTTTCAGCTTTGCCCAACACATGGTCGTTTGATGGTTACACGGAGACCAGGAGAGTCCTATGCAAGCCACAGTGTCTTGCACCTTTTGTGAAATTTGGTGAAGGATCGGTGATGATCTGGGGGTGCTGGAATCGGGCAGATTTGTATTTGTGAAGGACGCATGAATCAAGCGACAAAGTTGTCCTGGAAGAAAACTTCTTTCCTTTTGCTCTGACAATGTCCCTTAACTCTGTAATGAAATGATGTCGTGTGGAGCGTTTACGATGTTTGGACATGATTCTATGGGGGAGGGATCTGAGGAGAAAGCGGGCAGGGTTAACTAAGGGGCTACACCTGGCCGTCAATGAGTGTGTGAATGTGGACAATAGATAATAGGACCTCAGCA
Organism: Sprattus sprattus; assembly: GCF_963457725.1. Classification (NCBI taxonomy): domain Eukaryota; kingdom Metazoa; phylum Chordata; class Actinopteri; order Clupeiformes; family Clupeidae; genus Sprattus; species Sprattus sprattus. The sequence goes on along the minus strand of NC_137923.1, from coordinate 43,887,219 downwards.
AAAGGTGAGTTAGTCTGGGAAGCGGCGCGAGTTTGTTGACGTTGAGCTACACTCAAGGTGTCGGGTGGGAGCCGTATTTAGGAAGCGTCTCCCTCATGGCATTACCTACAATGTGCGTTGGAGAGGCCGGTCATTGTGTCTGAAAACCGGTTTAATTGACGCTCTCGTTTTAGGGGTAGTCGTCCAGTTACGTAACACTGAAGCTGACCGACTGTTTTAACCTGACTAATCCGGCATAACTGGTAGCCGTATGAATTTAATTGTATTTATGATAATAAAGACAGTTCACTTTTGTTATTTCTGTGGTGCCGCCTCGGTCTGTATGCATTCTCCAAACCAAAACAACCTGACGACAATCTAGGTTTAGCCTATTACAACTCTGAGGAGGGCTTTTTCCAGTGAAGGTGTGGATGAAGGACCACCACATTAGGACCCTGTCATGGCTAGCCCAATCTCCAGACCTGAATTTCATTAAAACCTGTGAAATGTGATCAAGAGGAAGATGGCAGGTCACAAGCCATCAAACAATGCAATTGCTGTAAGTGCAAGTGAAGCACTAATCGAAGTATCAGTTAGGAAGGGAGGTGTTCTCTGAAGAGTTGGGTCTTCAAAAGCTTCTTAAAGGTAGAGAAGGACGCGCCTGCTCTGGTAGTGCTAGCTAGGCAGTTCATTCCACCAACGTGGATCTACAAATGTGAATAGTCTGGATTAGCATCCTGGTGTAGCCTAGTCCTTTTATTTCTTTAATGACATAACGATGCCTCGTAGAATCATGACTTTAAATGTGAAACGTTATTGTTAATGATACAAATATTCTCGTATTTATTGTTATTATAATTATTTTAATGCGAGGATGTCTGTAGAGTTGAAGTGAACGCAATCACCAACGGTTTCTCACAAATTAAGCCATTAACCCAGTTTTTAAAAATGCGATTCCTCAAATAACCACAAGATGGCCCCGTCTTCTCAACTGCTGTCGAGACTGAGGCCCAATATTTGTATTTGAAATTTAGTAGGAATGTTGTCAGTAGTTTATAAACTAAAACTAAAATGTTCATTTTACTTCAACACATATCAATACATTGTAAAAATCAGATAAACTGATAATTTTGAAGTGGTCTCTTATATTTTTCCGCGGCTGTTTGTAATTCTGTAACTCCGAACATTCATGAAAACACACATTCCAGAAGCTCAAGCTTGACAGCAGGTTAGGTCAGAGTTAAACAGGTCCTTCAGGTGCGTATTTCACTGGACTTGTAAACTTTTGCACAGTCATCAGCATCAGTTTCTGCCTATATTGGAGATTCTATGGAATTACATGTTTGGGTAAAGAGAACCGTTTAGAATCAAATACTTTCCAAATATCCATGCAAAAACTACACGTATCCATCAAAGAATCCACTGAAAGCCTCCAAAAAAATCTCTGCACTGCATAAAACTTTTTTTCCCAAGTAGGATGCACCCTTTATACAAAAGTACCATACACTACGAAGTATGTTTAATTCCTTGTACGTGTTCTTCAATTGGACATTGCCAAGGACAATGTACAGTTTAACATGGCATCCCTGTAGGCCTATTATTTCTAACGTCATTGTGTCGTTTACCGTCACAAGCAAGAACTCTTTATACTCTTACGCCTCTGGCAATTCCGATAACACAGTCGACTAATTGAATGGAAAATACATGTCTTTGTTTTTACGGTCATGTTACGCCTTTTTTGAAAATGAAATTGAAATGTCAGTAAGATGGCCAAGGCATTGGGCAATATGTTTGCATGTCTCGTGAAATCGTCACGTTTTTCGTGGGCTTCGATCTCAACCAATCCTGATTCTGTCTGAAGTTGAGCCCTCCCTTGCCTCCCACGCATGGGAGAAATTATTTAAAATGTTTGAAATGACATGCCCAAAGATATCTGTTTGACTCCGAGGCGAACTAGACGGAGCAATGACGGCAGAACATGGCACAACGTTTTGCGAGGGGATGTACTCGAAACTTATCGACTCTGATAGCCCCTGTGATGATCTGAACAGTCCAGATGTACGGGAACGACATGTTGGTAAGTTATGTTGTTCGTGTAGAAATAGTTCATATTTCGCATATGGTAGCGCACATACATTTCACCATAGGCTATTGTACGCACCATAGTGTATGATTGGCAGCTAAATGTTTACACGTTTTCACACGGTTGTATTTTTCCACTTAAACATCTGGAATGGAAAGCTAGATTCCACGCCTCTCCCTTAACTCCTTGATCCAGTTATTTGAGTTTTGCCCTGTTGCTTGTTCGAGCCTGCCTTGACATTTTCAGGAAAACAAATGTGTGTTTATAAGCAAACTGTGTCCAACATAAGACTTGTGCTCACTGCTGACATTTGTGTAGTAATGGACAACCGCTTTTGACACAGTAGTAATAGAAGCTATTTCCTTCATAAATGTCATGATGTTTATTTGTACAAGGAAAATGCTGTCCTTAGCCAACCATTCTGGTTTTTCAAATGCATTTCTGAACTACACATTTCAGTGGTATTTATGACTATATAAAAAAAAGGTAGTTAGTCCATAAAAAAGGAGAAAAACAGAAGCCTCTTATGAAGCAAACTTTTACTCTTTATCCTTTATCATGAACCTTGTTGCAGCAAACTCAATTGAAAATATGTAGTAATACAATTCTCTCTTTTTCTATGTATGTATGGATGGATGTATGTATGGATGGATGTTCATTACAGTTCATGTCTCTCCAGCAAAAGGTAACTCCAGGCAACCTTACAAACTGGCCACAGCATGCCTGACTGGCCTCTGTCTGGTCCTGCTCTTGGTCCTTGTGGTAATGAGTTCACAACGTAAGTCTCTCTCGCTCTCTCCCTCTCTTGATGATTACACTGGGTGCTTATTTTTACTGAGGGGTGGGGCACCAGAGCTAATGGTCAACACTATTGGGAAGAAGGCAGTGGAGTAACTGTAGGGAGTGCAGGGTCTGCAGCTGCAAAAGAGCCCCGTGGCGAAAGGGGGTCCGCTTTTGTCTGACCACTATGACAGGGACATTGCGCCCACGTTTCCAGCGCAACTCCTATAGTTCACGCCCTGCTTTTAAAGCAGTGATTTCTCAGCAGTCATGAGTGCAACAGATAGCAAAAACTCAGATTGTTGATAACCACTAGGTTACATGATCAGCATTCGGTGAGGTGTGCACTCATGACTGCTGAGAAATTGCTGCTTTAAAAGCTATACTATAGGAGTTGCGCTGGAAACGTGGGCGCAATGTCACTGTCATAGTGGTCAGACAAAACTTTTGCCTTTCCAAACAGCTCATCATCTCCTGCGAGTTGAAGGGTACTGGGGTGTAAAGCATAGAAGACATGGCAGGTTGCTCGCTCTACTTAAGAGCAGTATTGGGCAGTAGATACTGAGTGGATTAGCTACCATGTCCATCGAAAGCATCCGGGCCAGGGAGTTGAACATTTCTGAAATTGTTGATCATTTTGCTCAACGCAAGGCTCGTAGGATGCCATTCTAAACGTCATGCATGTTATGTTTTTTTTATATGCCTAATGGTACTTGAAATGTATTTTTTCGCTTCAATGTCGTTAAAAGAATAAGTTACTTTGCGCATAGGTCTACATGATATTGTTTGAGGAAGTTTGTTTTGTAATTGATTGCAGCAGACGAGGCACGGTCGAGCGGCTGTTCCCATAAATCCATGTAAATGTTCGTAATTCACAATAATGTTTGATAACCCCCTGAAGAAGTTGTATAAATGTTTTCCCAAGTGTTGTCCCATCTGCCCATTATACACAGTTTCGTACATTATAAGTACATTTGCCTGTGCCTCTCAATGTCGCAAAATCATTAGTTTCACCTGACGATACGACGGTAACGGGGCCTCCGATGGGTGGTTTGCACTCGGGCCCGTCAAATCGTTATTACTCCGCTGGAAGAAGGCGTTGCTTTCTGTCTTTGCATAAAAAAACACCCCTTTCACATCTGAAAGGACAGCCAGACATGAGGTGGAGGACCCATTTCTCAGATCATGGAGGCAGCCTCATTGAGGCTTACAAGTCTAAAATTGTCCAGAAGATCAGGTGATCTTCAGTGGAGGTTGCTCCACTGTGGCCTGGTATCACTGTCTTCATGGCATGTAAATCACAGACTTAAAGGGAAATGTGGGTATTTTTGGGGAACTTGGGGATCGGCAAAACTGCTATAAAATGTCATGAGCAAGCATCTGCGTCAAAGTAAACCGCTTGTATTTGCCACTGCCAGGTTCATAATGATATTATAAGTCATTAAGTTTCTTCAGTTTCTGTAGTTTAAGTAAGAGTTTCAGTAGAAATGACATTGGTAATTTTCTACAGTTTCGTTACATCTTATAGTATCTTTACAGCTTTAGAGGCAAATTTAAGAAAAGTGCTTCTTGTAAAACACGTTTAAGCACTAGTGACTTGGTCTAGATCAGAATTTCAGCCCCTGGCCCCTGAGCAAACACTGGATAGGCTGCCCATGGTTCATAGTCCAATAGCACTGGACATCAGGGTGGTTGTCTGTGCTCTCGGGGCCATTACAGAGTCAGTATTCATACAATTTTTCCATTCTGACCAGTCTGTCCAGTCTGTTATTCCCCCCCCCCCCCCACACACACACAGACACCCCTCTCCCTCTAAAACACTTCCTTAAAGTGCATGTTTTTACTCCTTTGTTTATAAATGTGTGGTTTTGTTGAAGCAATGATGTTAGGCTGTTGGAAAACAGAGCAGCTGTTTGTTTTTCCTCCTGCTGATTGGGAAACAGGCCCTCTGGGAGCAGATGAGGACATCTTGTTTCAAAGTTCAGGATTATAGCTACAGCTGCATAACATGACTCACCTTTTTTTTTTGTCCCTGAGCATCGAAGTCAAAGTCAAACTAACATTGTTATCGGAATATCTGCGTCTGTCTGTGCCCGACACTGTAGGAAGGAGTGTCTCTGACGTTACATCCTCACTTTCCCCGAATTCATCTGCCTCTGCTCAGACCCAGAGGCAGACTCTACCTGTGAACGTCACGGATCTGGCCGAGCAAATCAAGAGACTGGAGAAAGAGAAGCGGCAACTGGAGACGGAGAGAAATGCCCTGCAAGAAAGGGTGAAGGTTCAGGGTAGGAGTGCTGTGGAAGCCCTCTTTCATTTTGACATGATCATTTGACATCATCATGTCTTTGATTTGAAACTGTTTGGGGTTTCATTGTAGGTAAAGTGTGAAAGAAATCTGTGGTGTTGCCTTTCATAAGTAAGCCCAGTTATTTTTGTGGGCCCTGTGATGTATGGCCCTTTCCTGTAGTGTGTAAAACGGACTTCCTCTCAGTATAAGGAATAACTCCGTCACCTGGTGTTAGTTAGGCCTTAGTCCTCCAAGATCCCCTCAAAGTAGGGCATAGGTTAGGCTAGCTTGTCCTCTAGAACACACTGTCTTCAGGGTAGTAGGAGCCATCTCTCTCGCTCTCTCTTTCTCGCTCTTTCTTTTCTTCTCACACACACACACACAGAATCGCACAAATACACACTCTCACGTGGGACTGGCTGGATGTGTTTGGGTGTGTGTGAAGGAGAGAAAAAATGATGGAATGATGGATTCCTCCTGAGGAAATTTAAATTAAGGAAATGAAGAGTTCCTGTGTGCATGCGAGTAAAGCCTTCCTTATGTTTACAATTGGGCAAGAGGATATTAATTAATTAATTAATTAATTTCTTCCAGGCCAAGTACTTTCAGCTAAGTTCTTTACGGAGACAAAATATGTGGGTATACAAAAGCTATCTAACTCTAATCTACATGTCAAAACACTTCCATCCATAGAATGTCCACCAAAGCCAGTAGCTAAACTATTTAAACAGAATGTGTTTGGGATCACAAATGGTCACCAGCAAGTCAGCAAGGCCTTTTTTTTCTCTCCCACATTTGTGACACTTGTATACTCTCATCATGTTTCTGGAATCTATCCCCATTACATCCCTGTGACACTAACATTTGTTTATCATTTGTTTGCAATAGGTACATAACTTTGGAGAGATGTGTGTGGTTTTTGAGTCTGGTGCTGTAATAATAATAATGCATTTAATTTGTAGCGCAGTGCCAGTGTCAGTCAGTCAGTTATCCATTTTGTTACCATGTCTTCTGTCATTATTTTGCTCTCTCTCTTTGCTCTCTCTCTCTCTCTTTGCTCTCTCTCTCTCTCTCTCTCGCTCTCTCTCTCTCTGGCTTGTCTGTGGTGTTTGGCTCCTGTCTTGGTTGTATGAGGGGGTTCTCACATTGATAGCTGTGCTTTCCCCCACCAGAGGCCACCTGTTCCCCAGCCCTAGAGACCACTGTGCCACCGGCCCCAACTAGCCCATTACCAAGTTCACCCAGTGGGTGCCCAGCAGATTGGCTCAGGTTTGCCGACAGCTGTTACTACATCTCCACCACCACACTGGACTGGAAGGGCAGCCAGAAGTTCTGCGCGAGGAGAGGGGGACACTTGGCTATTATCCAAACCGCAGAAGAACAGGTGAGGGAGAGACAGGGGGGGAGACAGAAAGAGGCATAAAGAGAGAGAGAGAGAAAATATGAATATGTTAAACTGGCACAAATGGACAACGATACTCATGTTCACTTGTCTCTTTACTGGCAAGTGGGCAACTACACCAAATGGCATGAACTGGGTTTCCACTCACATTCCCACTTACAGTTCCTGGTCTTGTGAGGCCTAGTCAGTTTTTCTTTGTGTCTCAAAGGTGTTGGGCAGAGTGAGTAAGGGAGATACAGAACATGATGGCAATTGTTACTATGTGTTTTAGTTCAATATTAGTTTTATATGAAGATATAAGTGTCAGATCTTAACCTTAAAGAGATGAACTTGAGAGATATCTGGGGATGTGATCTTCAAACAGGTTGTTTTTCACAGCCGGGTGTTGCCATGCTTACAGATCCCAGAGCCATTTCATTGATTAACGCTCTCACATTCTGCCCCATTCCATTAAGCTTTGGCATTAGGTCAGAGAATTTGATAAGTAAAATATTAAATTACAACCCCCATTTATTTTCTGTGCCTTGCTGTAGACGTTTATTTGGAATCAGCTGGCTCGGGGGCACTGGAATGCCTACTGGTTCGGAATCACTGACGAGAAGGCAGAAGGGACATGGCACTGGGTAGATGGAACAGAACTGGTTGACAAGTAAGTGGGTGCACAGGTTCACACACACACACACACACACAAACACACACATACATGCCTTTCTTCTGTGTAGGTGTTCATCTTGTTATCATGAATAATTTGTGTCACAGTACTTAAAATGATTGAAAGGTGTGTGTGTGTGTGTGTGTGTGTGTGTGTGTGTGTGAGAGAGAGAGAGAGGGACAGACAGACAGACAGACAGACAGACAGACAGACAGACAGACAGACAGACAGACAGACAGACAGACAGACAGACAGACAGACAGACAGACAGTCATTCATTCATTCATTCATTCATTCATGGCCTTGTCAAGCTAAAAAGGCACCGGATGCCTAAAAGAGCCCGGGTGATGTAATGTAACTCTTGAGTGACAGTTGCTATGCCAACGTCAATACGTCACCCGGGTCTTTATCGCTCATAACGCGATTTACTTCAGAGGATATTGCATTGAACTTCGCTACCTGAGACCGGCTTGCTTGTATTTGACCTACAATAAACCAACCAAAACAACCATGTACTTGATGTTTGACTTTGGTAGGAAAGTTGTTGATTCGCTAGTTTATATAAATCAAATGTATGTATCAAAGTAAGCACATTCCATCAGCTAGCTAGCTCGTGCTAGTGTCTTGTTAGCTTGAAGCTATTCATCTGTTGTTGTGCTTAAATTAAGACACTCCTTAATGTGTTGTGATTTTTAGACATATCTGACGGCACCCACAGTTACATTTGAACAAAACAGGGCATTGTTTGCACAACATTTTACTAAAGAATAACGGGGGATTGCTAGCTTTGATATGCTAGCGGACATTGCTAACTTACAGAATACCATCAGGCAGGTGTAGCTAAAACTTTTTAGTCGCTTAATATTGTGCCTAAACGGACACTTTGTACCCCGACACTTTTTGGCTATCAGTCAGAGAGTCTCAAGAGTTGTTCGAAAGCCATCAGCTACTTTTTAGTCGCTTAATATTGTCGCACAAAAGGAGGAATTGCTATTAGCAATATAGATGCGGGGTACGCGGTGACCGGCTTACGTAATGCTAACGTTGGCATAGAAACTGTCACTTAAGAATCAACATTACGTCACCCGGGCTCTTTTAGGCATCCGGTGCCTTCTTAGCTTGACAGCCTCACTCCAGGGGGGCTGTGTGAAGTTTCCCTATCCGAAAAACAAAACACTGCTAGACTCAACAGTAATGTTGTTTTGAAGACATCATGAACAGTGCTATGTAGTAAAGCGTCTTAGAAGCGCCACTGATAACTCTATCGCATTTACTGCAGATTCCTTACTTACTACCTAACTAATTTTCTCCTGTTAACCTGATCAGTTTACTTACTGTCCCGCTCAGCAGTATTGGCACCCCTAGTGAATATGAGCAAACAGGCTATGAAAAAATATGTCTTTGCTGTTTATCCTCTTGGTCTTCCACTCAAAATATTCATAAAAATCTTACCTTTTCATTGAGGTAAAATAATTGAGAGAAAAAGTTTTTTTTTTTTTACATTAAATAAATATTATTCTTCAAAACATGTGTGCACATGTATTGGCACCCCTTAATTAAATGTTTTGTGCAGCCTCCCTTTGCCAAGATAACAGCTCTGAGTCTTCTCCTATAATGCCTGATAAGGTTGGCGAACACATGGCACGGGATCTGACACCATTCTTACATACAGTATCTTTCCAGTTCCTTCAGATTCTGAGGTCAACGCTTGTAGACTCGGCTTCAGCTCATCCCACAGATTTTCTTTGGGGTTTAGGTCGGGGGACTGTGATGGCCATGGCAAAACCTTTATTCTGTGGCCGGTGAACCATTTTTGTGTTGCTTTTGAGGTATGCTTCGGATCATTGTCCTGCTGGAAGGTCCAACCATGGCCCATTTTAAGCTTACTAGAGGTGGCTGTTAGGTTTTCATTTAATATCTGCTGGTATTTGATCGAGTCCATGATACCATGTATCTTAACAAGATGTCCAGGGCCTTTAGAAGAAAAACAGCCCCACAACATCAAAGATCGGCCCCATACTTCACAGTAGGTATGGGTTGCTTTTCTGTATGGCTATCTTTCTGTCTACGCCAAACCCACCTTTGTTGTTTTTGCCAAAAAGCTTTATTTTGGTCTCATCTGACCATTTAACTCAGTCCTATTGAAAGTCTGACTTCCATTTGGCAAACTGTAGGCACTCTAGTTTGTTGTTAATGGGCAGCAGAGGCTTTTTTCTGGCAACCCTTCAAAACAACCTGTGGTGATGTAGGTGGCGTCTGATGGTAGTTTTGGAGACTTTCTAACCCCAAGACTCAACTAATGTCTGCAATTCTCCAGCTGTCATCCTTGGAGATTATTTTGCCAGTTGAACCATCCTCCTCACAGTGCGTGGGGTCAATGTACACACACGTCGTCTTTCAGGCTGATTCATAACATCACCTGACGCTTTAAACTTCTTTATTATTTCCATGATCGTGGAAATGGGTATTTTCAACTGGTACGAGATTTTCTTGTGTCCATTTCTTGATTTGTGCATCTCAACAACTTTTTATTGCACATCGTCACTGTGTTCTTGGGTCTTTTCCATTGTGATGAATGACTAATGGAATTTGGCCTGTGTCATCTCATATTTGTACATCAGTGGAACAGGAAGTCATGGTTAACCTCTTAAGAGTTCATAATTAAACAGGTGAACTTAAAAATGTAAAACATGACTGGAAATATACTTCAGTTAGATTTCAATTATAACATTTTTCTAGGGGTGCCAATAATAGTGGTACACATGTTTTTGTAAAAAATATTTATTTAATCTTAACCGTTGTTTTCTCTTACAATAATTTAACTTCAATGTAAAGGTAAGATTTTTGTGAATATTTTGAGTGAAACACCAAGAGGATAAACAGCACAGACATATTTTTTCATACCCTGTTTGTTCATATTCACTAGGGGTGCCAATACTGCTGAGCGGGACTGTATGTCTTTCCAAATATTTCTCCTTTTTTGTCTCTTGTCGCTCCACACAATCACTTCCCTTTTTTTGTTCCCTTTAAAAACAAATTCTCATCAATGTATCTTTCTTGCACACTTCAGCATTATGGTTTCTAGCTAGTTTCTACTAGTGTGGTGTACTTGCAGTGTGTACAAGCAGCATGCAAAGTCAGCAAGTAAAATCAGCCGCACAACTTTTTCCTTTTTTCTTCTGACTTCTGTGAACCTTTTGGTACTTTGGTACGTTTGCACAGTTTCTGGGAGGAAGGGGAGCCCAACAACCACATTGACGAGGACTGTGGCTACATCGTGAAGACGCAGGTGCTCAGTCGCATTCCAACGAAGAGCTGGTACGACGCGCCCTGCGAAATGCACTGGCGTTTTGTGTGTGAATTGGAGATGCCACCCGCTGGTGCATAGGGGGAGGGCCAGCTGCTGTGGTGGACAGACTAAATAACCACTGTTTGTGAGAGCCAATGTTACAAAAATGAGAAGATAAAATGGGAAATGGCTGTTCTCTCAGATCCGAGGAATGCTTCCCTTCCCTGAAGACGCTAGTTTGTATTTTTCCCGGGAGAGAGAGAAATTGTATATAACCTGTAAATATTTTTTCGTTGTTGTTTTGAAGTAACCATGTTTGACAATGTAATGATTAAAAAACAAATGTTGCTATTATTGATTTATTTCAATAGCAAAAAAAAAAAGAATTGAGATGTGAAGAGTTGATTGATGTTGAATTGACATGAAATTCCTATCTTTAACAGCTTTAGAGATATTAGCAGAACTATAACAAGGTAGAAGGTTTGATTACCAGATATAAAATGATGTGTACCTGCTCTTAGGATAAAAACATCTTCTAAATGAAATGCAACTGAAAAATAAAGCATGAAATATGATAACAAAAACCCACGTGTTGTTACTAAACATTTAAATGACCTTCATTATATGTTAGATTTAGGATCATATTAAAACCTTTATCCTGCAGGGGGCAGCACTTGTCTAGGCAAGTAGCTATTTACTTGATGAGGATGTGACTGCCTCACCTTGGCTGTGTTAAATGACTCACTCACATAGAACTGCTAATTGTGGCAGTTTAATCTTATGCAAGAGAAGTATGGAATGGTCATGTTAAAGCCAACAAATGGTGAGACCATTTTGATTCATAAGATTGTGCATATGCTGTTATGTGTTGTGTTATGTGTTTGCCAGTCATTTTAGATCTGAAGAAAACAACAACCGGTGAGAGATATTCCTTGGCCTCATTTCTTCCAGCAAGACTGAACTTCCCTAAAGTTCAAGTAATTTCTGGTGTCTGGTTTTTCTGCGAAAGCGTAAGTAGGCCACTTCAGTATGTGAAGAAAAATAGGTCATGTTATTAAAGGGTACAGTCATTTATTTGACTTGTTAGTCCTATCCGCGCCAGAATGTCAAATAACCTCCAAATTGCTCAACAGACACCAGCCAGTCAGGGTGGCTCTCCACGCTAACGTATATTCCTAGAATCAAAATGAACCCAGTGGTGCCAGAAGGAACTCTCGTCATTGAGAATGTCATTAGCTTGGTGGATTTTCTAATGCACTGATCTTAACCCTACACTGGCACCGGTGGACACCTCAGCCCTTGTTTGTTCTGCTTTGTGTGTGTGATGACTCCGAGGCCTGTTAGAAGATGGACACACGTCACGCTGGTCACCTACAGAATCGTTGGACCTCCCAGAACCTCGGCTCGCAGGACGTCCTTTGTGCTTGATTGGCTCTTTAAGCTTTCTCGCACCCAATTGGTGACCTTGACACTCACTGATCCACTTGTGCATTAATTCCTGCCATGGTTCCTGCCACCAGTGTAAACAAATGAACTAGAGCAACTGTTATATAACGACGTATGGTTCCCTGTAGATCCATCTGCAGTAGGGCACTTTTGATGAGTACCAGTGGCCTAATTTAAAGCGTAGAATTCCTGATGAGGGAATTCTGTTAATAGGCAAAAGAAAACCTGTCCGGTCTTCCACAAATATCCGCAAGCGGTGATGGATAGTGGATAAATCTTATATCAAAATACTAAAGTGAATTCTCCCTCAGTATGAGAAGTACTTTTTGTTGATTCAACAGGACCAACAGCTTTAGACAGCTGTACTCTTCAACATGCACACCTTGATACGTTTTTAATAAACAAGCATGACAACCTTAGTCAGCCATTAATAGTTAGGATTATTAATAGTTAGGATTATGTTGCAGAAAAAAGTGCAACTATTTCCATTGTATGAATGGCGCGTTTTTCTTTTAAAAGTAATTTAGTCACACCCATCTATCTTTTGTTTGGTTTACCCCACGGCCAATTAGATCTAACCCCCACTAACTGACTTTCCCTCAACCGGAGCATGTTACCTGTTTGGCACCACACCCACTTTATCACAGACTCCCTAAATAATGCCATGTAAACTTCATGTTCACCAACTATTAAAAATATTTCTTCATTTCATCCCGAGGGAAGGGTTTGTGTTGCATGTTCATCTTTTTCAAGACATGGTTTGAATGTGGCACTTTCAAGCTGAGTCCTGTTAGACTAGTCGTGGAAAGGGGGAGGTCCTGTTGAGGAGATCAAACAGAGGGTGAATGAGTTTGAGTTTGGAGAGCAAGGTGTGTCTTCTCGTTCTCACCCTCTCGCCTCTTGAGCTTGTTACCACGGAACACATCAGGAAGTCCTGAGGCCTTCTTCTGTCAGTTCGTATTAAGCAGGATTTAGAGAAGAGAGACAGAGAGAGAGAGAGAAAGAGAGGAAGAGAGAGAGGAAGAGAGAGAGAGAGAGTGCTAAACGGCTAACAGCCCCTTGAGGTACTGATATGTCTGAACTGTGTCTTAAGGTAATTCCAGGAAGGAGAATAAGATATGATTGCAAGCTTCCCTGGATGTCTTCACATGACATACTTCTCCAATGTATCATTTCCACACATGACTGGCTCACGTGCGGGTCATCACTGCCATCCACTTTTAGTAGTTCCTTTTCAATATGTGTAGAGAAGTTACCAAATTTGGAAAGCGCAATTTTTGACTCACAGTTTAACCATGTGAACAACCAGACTCCTAGACTGAATCTCTGAAACTCTGTGGACTACATCTATATAATATTCCAAAAGGTTCCTTAACAAATACAAAAAAAAAAAATCAGTTTCAGTCCTTTATTTTATTGTATTGTCTTCCAAAAGTGGAAACCAACATTTTTTTCACATTCTACATTCTCTTTCTGCCTACTGGAAACTTTTGTCAGGCTTGCTTGCAGAAAGTTGCTTTTACACAAAATGTGCAACTTTCAATGCAGTGATGGATGCAAAATCATCGGAAGGATTCACACAGAAGTCAGTCATAGAAATGCCCCCTTTCAAGGAAGATGTGAAAGTATCTTGAACCAGTGTACAAGGAAGGTTGGGACCATGCGACCATGTAAATGAAAAAAGTGTCCCATTCTAGCTTTTAAACACCTAATTCTCTGCAGATTAGTATTAGGAGAGGGCAAAGTAACCCATGGTGACATGTATGTACAGTGTCATGTCGGTGTGTGTGTGTGTGTGTGTGTGACTGCATGGTATTGCCAGTGTTCTTTATGGGAACCCAGGCAGGTCTCTTAAACCAGATAAAAGGATTGGGCTGTTTACACCAAAGATCCGACTGTGAGCCCAGTTGGTGTCGGGCGTGTGTGTGTGTGTGTGAGTGTGGGTTTAACTGTGGGCTTTATTCCCCGCCAGATGGGGGTGTGAAAACAAAAATCACAGTATTTGTTTACTATATTGTCAATCACTGAAGGAGACAACCCAATGACACATGGTGGTCAGCTAACCTTGATAAGAGGTACATTAGATCCTACTTAACTTGGAACCCTCTGTCACAAGGCTGGCGTAACCTTGTAATGAACATGTTATGGCAGACATGTGGGAGGTAGGACTAACTCATATATCACAGCTACCATGACTACTCATCCAGCAAAAATAAAAGTGACCATTTTGAATCCAGTCACTAATAAAACATGGCAAAATATTTTGGCTCACACTTCCTTTTCCTGTCAATATTACACAGCGTGTTTCACAGACATTATATCATCAGGAAATGTGAACGCTTGTAAAGACACTGCATTAGACACTGATAACATTGGCAGTATCTTTGGCCCATCTGTATTGTGTATACTGCTTCAAGCTTCAAGATTTCAGCTACAGATTCCCAGTTCCAACTGGGAACTAGTTCAACATCCCAACCAATTAAATCAATGACAAGGCTTTATTCAGGCTTTTCTGCCATTGCAAAACACAGCATTTATATGTGGGTACTACACTTTTTTCACAATTTCTGCACTGGGGTTCATTATTTAAACACCAATATTTGCCAATATTTTTGGTAATGACTGTTATTGTATGACAGGAGTGTTTATGGGTGTTTATGGATCATTACACCCAATGACATGAGATGTTATATAGCTGTCAAATTTGTGATTATGTGTGTGTGCAGACATGGGGGAAAAATCTTGAGTGTTACTGCAGAGACTGGGCCCCACTGGGAACCACTCCCTTTAGAACCCAGTCCGAACCAGAATCTCCTCCTCAGCCGTTTTCCCTCCTCAATCATCAACACCCTCCTCTTGCCACCCGAGTCCCTCTCCAACCAAACAAACTCCACCCCGGTGTGCAGATCAGTGGGATCTGATGCCTTGAGCCATTAGTAAGATTATGATCACAGGGTGTCCGATGCTCCAGGCCTGTGCCAACAGAGGCGAGAGCGCGTCTTTCCCTGGTGGAATCAGGGCAGTGGCACCCAAGTGGCAAGTGGAAAAAGAACCAACTCGACACCCCTCTCAACACCCCTCTCTTTCTCTCTCAACCTCCACCGTTCCCACTCTCCATCCCGTCCCTCTTTTTCTCTGTGTCACCCGTGACGCATGTTCGGATTGGGCTGCACTAAGTCCTTAACGAGATTGCAGATTCCACGGACATCCAATTAGATCGTGATTAACTGGGCTCAACCCATTAGGTCTGACAAACTAATTCAAATGCTCACCCCCGAACCCCGTGAAACCACCCCGAATAAAATTCTACATTCTCAAGGCCACACAAACACTAATCTCTCCAAAGTGTGGCGTCATCGCTGCCATGTTGCACCCAGATGCGTGGATGTGAGGTAAATACACGTGTAAATGATTCCTCTGGGTACCTCTGTGAAGCGGTAGCACACTGACCTTGACTGTAACATGAAATAAATACAAAGTGGCAATAAAATTAATCAAAATCATTCTGACCCAAACAAGTCATTCTGATGATCTAGTGCAACAAATTATTTATTGTAAATAAATAATAATTTGTAAAATCAGAGAATTGGAATCATTCTAGAGTGCTTGTACTGATCTAGTGGTGAGTAGCCTCCTGACTTGCTTATTTCTTTCAGTATATCTATCCACCACCTTTCCCTGCTCCCCAAGGGCCCTGGTCTCTCTTTCAAACCTGGATTCTTCAGGTATGCGCCGTCCTTTAGTTTCTTCAGTAGCTCCTGTCTTTTGACCCCATAACCTGCTTTCCTTCTGCAATCGGTTTACCTGACTCTCCTCGCCATGCTCTCTGCCTCCCCCTCCTCTCTTTCTCTCTCTCTCTCTGCTCCTCCTCTCGCTCTTCGTCTCTCTCTCTCTGTCTCTCTCTCTCTCTCGCCCTCTATTTCCATCTTTGGGGCTTATCCCTTCATCCCTGATCTCCTTCATCCCCTCCAATCCTCATCTGTTCCCTGGGAGGAAGGGGGAGAGAAAGAGAGAGTTTTTCACAGGTAAGTTCCTGCCAGTCGGTGGGAAGAAAGCGTGAGAGGAAGAGAGTGAGAGAGAGAGAGGGGTAGCAGGACTGTCCTGTGGATTGAGGAGTGCACAAGCAGCCGAGAGAAAAAAGGGGACACACACACCCAGCGAGAAGAAAAAAGGGATTGGAATAAAGGAAAAAAGGAAGAGAAAGAAGAGCTGCACAGCAAAAAGCAACGTGAGTATTTTCTTCTTATCCTTCAAGACTGATCTCATGTTGCATGCTATAGAGGATCCTACCGTTCATTTGGACTGCAGGCCTTTGAGACTGTTTAACTCGTCTTCATCAGAAATGCTTCAACGAAGGTGTACCCTGTTAGAGCACTTACGGCAAAACATAGCAGGTGACATCAACCAAGCTGAGAATACTTGCAGTTGCAAGAACAGGGATGTCACCACAATGTATGGAAGACATGGAAGTATCTGTGCAATCTATTTTGCACAGATTGCAAGATTTAAAAAGGCAAGCAAGGATGCCACATTGTTGAGAGCTTTTACTTTGGCTTTTAGTAGGCTTGCAGGACAAGATGTTTCTACTTTTTCTTTGACCGTTCTGGAGATAACATTACTAAAGCATTTAGACTACAACTCACTAGTAATGCTAAACAACCAACAACAGCAAATAGTTAAAGCAGTTAAAGCAATGCTTAAACAACCAACAACAGACACCAAACCCCTTGTTCTGCAGGTTTTGGGGTTTTCGTCTGGGCCACTGCAATTTACAGTGTACATCAGTTAACTTTAATTTGTCAGCCAGGCCAAAGTCATTGTATTTTAGCCACATGCACAATTAGTGCATCAAACATCTTACTTGATCAACCTGCACCAAAACATCTAAATAGGGCTATTGACAAGACACTGACCGTGAGGAAGAGGTTTGTATATTTTTCAAACTATGGCCATTTGTCAAACCCACAGCCAGTTTCTGACATCAATCCTGACCATATATAGTTTTTTTTGTCATAACTTCTCATTGCCTTATAATGCCATTTCTTTTTGTCCTTCAATACATTTCTCTTCCTCTCTCTATCTGCCCTTCGCTCCTTGTCTGATCCAATGGGATAGTAATCGGATGATAGGAGATTTGACTTGAAAAGCCACCCTACAAGCTCCTGCCGTGGGCTTAACTCTCCAACTTCCGCTCTTTCCCCCCCTGTCCTCTGGACTATTTCTTGTCACTTTTCTTCTTCTTCATTGCCTTTTCCTCAGGCCTGTTTCTTTAACTTTGACTCATAGTGGATCTCTGATGTACTAGTGTGATGCTATACCTGATTACCTGACTCTTAGGTGGTCATGAGTGGCTCGGAGACCAGGTCAGATTTGGTGTTCATGTTGAAGTAAAGCTCCACAAAGCCTTCTGATCCTCACTCGTAGAGGTCATTTGTTTGAAAACAGTTGCTCCTTAATTACTCCTTAATTACAGACCAGAACACCAATAATATTGTGGGGATACAAAATGTGAATTCTATTGAAAACCTATTGGTAGAGATACAAAACTTGATACATGCATGCCCTAAAGGTTATGTTGGTTGACTTTACTTGTTTCTGTGGGACGCCATCAAATATGTGTACCATTCTCAGATGCCACCTGCAGCTGAAAATATTGCTAAATCCAGATTTAGTTAAATCCAGACTAGTTGCCAAAGTCAAGACAGTAGTTAACATGCTCCTGGATCCTCAATGTATCTTGATGGATATCCAAGGCTGTTAAATGACACCACAGTATGCAAAAGGGGTCAAGATGTTCTCACCGTCCAGGATATGACATCATTGGTCGGCACGGAGGCCTAGTTTCAGATTATGGAGTTACGACCAGGTTTACCAGACAATCGCATACTTCCTTTTCACTAGACGTGCAGGATGTGGCTCAGATTAGGCTAAATCCACTCGGTGGATCTTCTCAGCGCAGGAGCGTAGGACATAATGCGCTTTGTCACCATGAATTGAAAGATGCATGGAAGTGCAGAAAAAATTAGAGGCTACTCATCTCTGATTTCCTCCTCTGTTATTGTTTTTTTGCGTGGTCTAGTTTCCCTCTGGCCTGTAACATCCCCTGCAAACCGTCGCCATGGGTGAGTTGGACGTTTTGAAAAAGGAGGCTGAGACCCTTAAAGCTCAGATTGAGGTAAGCAGCAGTCATTTTCGAGACACTCACCCACACAGGTTCAACATTCTGAGAAAATCCATATCTTTATAATATATATAATGCATCTATACATTACTCACAAAACAAGCAGAGTCAAGGAGTTAATGGGATGTGTTTACAGTATTGATTTACTTTGTGACTCTAAACCATCTAGTGTAAATCACAGATTTATAACATTTTGATTCATCTTCCACCTGCAGACTGCCCGCAAGGCAGTGAACGATGCAACCATGGAATCGGCTGCCTCTGGGGTGGCCGCTGCTCCCCGTATCCAACCTAAAGCCAGAAGGACCCTGAAGGGCCACACAGCCAAAATCTATGCTCTCTACTGGGCCCTTGACAACAAGTGAGTCAGCCAGTGAAGGAGCAGGACAGTAGGGGTAGCTAGAACAGCTCAGCATAAACGTCACATGGTGTTTTTTCCATTTACCTGCTGGAGCAATGCACACGTTCTTGAGGAGGAATTAATGCCTTCACCAACCCAACTGGTTACATGTTACACATAAAAACTCACAAAATGTTTGGAATCAGGGTGTCAGGGCTTTCACTCAAGTTATGTCAGCCTGGATATTTAACTATGTACAGATACCCAAGCACTACTTTACATAAATGTACACTGTATTTTTGATACATCACATGTTGTCATGTAGGCCATATATTATTGTAAGCCTAGCAAAGGTAGGGTGAAAAGTCTAAGCATTTACATAGGACACAAAGGTTAAGTGTCTTCTACGCTTAAGTCAGAGGCCTAATCTGCTATGGCCTTGTTGGAATTGTCTTACAGGCATTTACACTATCTTATGAACATCACGAATCCCCCTTAATGCTTAGTTGGATCAATTAACAGGCTCAGGGGCCCAGAATAGCTTCACTAGCCTGTGATTTGAAGGAGAAAAGGAGAAATGTTCGGTCATTTAGTCACGCATTATGATGTATACAAGATCTGTAAACCTCAATTCAATGAAAACATGCTAAAAAAGGTCAAAGGCACCAGTAAGGTTTCAAATGTATTGATAGATACTGGCTTTTTTAGCACAGTGCTAGAGGAACATAGGCGCCACCAAGTGGCACATTAAGGTACTGTCACTATAATAACTCACAGGAAGTGATTTTATGACACAAATCATCACTAAATAAGATGAAAAATTTCATATGGACAACATCTTGTACGTGTAGTTCTCTCAAGGTCCTTGAATGTATTATTTACCATTCTTTTTTCATTCTTTTGAATTTAAGTTAATTAAACATAAACTACAACACATCCATGCATATCATTTACAATATCAACAATACAATGTACAATGGCTGCAATATCCTGTAAAAATATCCTGCAACAGCAAGTGGCATTTTACATATTTATAAAACATGCTCATATTATTCAATATACTATGAATGAGATAACGCTGATTTCTTTACCTGTCTATTGTAGGTTAATGGTCAGTGGTTCCCAGGATGGCAAGCTGCTCGTCTGGGATACCCATGCTGGGAATCTGGTGAGAGGACCGTATAGCACTACTATAATGGAATACATTGAAAGTTTTCACATGGACTGTTAATGACGTGTTCAAACTTGTGAGCAGTGGGTGATCCATATGGGTTAGTAAGATTTATGGAAATATAACTAGAATTTCTCCTTTCCATCCCCAGGCTAATTGCGTGCCCCTCAAGTCTGCATGGGTGATGACTGTCTCATTCTCTCCCTCTGCGGGTCTGGTGGCCAGTGGTGGTCTTGACAATATGTGCACTATCGTCAACATTGCAGCAGAAAAGCCAAAGACCTTGAGAGAAATTGATGGCCATGATGGTAAGGGGCAGAGTAACTAGCTTTGCGCTCTTGTTGATAACCCAAACAGATTGATACAAAGGATTTGACAGTAGTCTTACAGCTTAGAGAGATACAGATCATTCAATAAATACTTTTTAATGGCTAAATAAACGTATGTCCCAAGTTCCCTTCTTCTCTTCAGTAATGGTGAATTGAATGTAATTTAAGGTCAGTTGATTCAAATTATCCTCAACAGAGTTGTTTTATCTGTAAAAAAAGACAGACTACAGTTAGCCACAGGTAGTGCAAAATATGATCACACTGATGGGCATAGAGTTGTTTGTGGATAGCTCAGTCATTCTGAAATCTGCAGTGTGAAGTAACATTTCTTAATGTGCCCATCTCTCTCACACTGTCCCCATTGCTGTTGCCATAGTAACGCTCACCTCTCCAATGTGACTGATTTTCCCTTTTGCCTATCAACCATCTTAGGTTATGTGGCCAGTTCCCGTTTCCTGAGTGAGACTGAAATTCTCACTGCCTCTGGTGACCAGACCTGGTATGGCACACTACGTAAAATCTTTATTACCTAGACCTATTACCGTTTAATTTATGAATGACATATTCGCACTTGCACAATCTTCTCATCCTTCATCCAGTATAATATGTTTATTATATGTGCAATTTATGTTCAGAGTATTATTTATTATGTTATTTTATGTTATGCTATGGTAGGTTGGCGTTGTCTTGTCCTAAGAATTTCAATGCCCAGTCTGACTCTGTGTTTTTCTGTGCATCTGACAAATAAATACTTGAACTTGAGTAAAACAAAAAGCCTTCTATCAATCTCTAAATTGCTCTCTCTTCTCCAGTGGTCTTTGGGACATTGAGACTGGTAAACAGAAGCAATCATTCCTGAACCATGTGGGGGACTGCATGTGCCTGGCAATGACACAAGACCAGACTACATTCCTCTCTGGGGCATGTGACTCCTCGGCCAAGCTCTGGGACATCAGGGATGGCCAGTGCAAGCAGACCTTCATCGGTCACACAGGTGACATCAATGCCATTTCGGTAAGGAGCATTCACAACACGGACCACTGGTGTTTGGTCATAGGCAAGCTGTGAACTGGTTGACTATCTTGACAATCAAACTCTAGATTTACATTGTTATTGAGTTTCACATTGTTGCATTTTTCAAAACAGAGCTTGAGAATTTAGCTATGAAGTTGCAGTGTTATTGAATTTCACATAACATGTGTCAAAAGCAGCTTGAGCTTGATGTTTATTTGTTTGCATGTTCCCTGGTTACGTTTGCATTGTTCTTCCACTTGAGATACAGGAAAGGAAATCTCCTTTTACCTTAACCCAACTGACCTAACATGGCAGCCATTCTTTCATTGATTTTGCTATCAAGCACAAACATTTATTGTGCACAGTGTAACAGCACTCTGACCTCTGGGCATTCATACCTGCTCTCTTATCTCTGTAGTGGATGCCAAATGAAAAAGCTTTTATCACTGGCTCGGACGACTGCACCCTGAGGATGTTTGACATCCGTGCAGACCAGGAAATCATGGTTTACCAGAACGCCCAACCAACCGCTGGTGTGACATCACTTTCTCTGTCCCTGTCTGGACGCCTTCTCTTTGCCGGCTATGATGATTTCAACTGCAACATATGGGATTCTCTCAAGGGCGAGAAAATTGGTGAGTGGAAAAGAAAAACAAATTAGACACTTCTATAGGTACGACGGACAAATTCAATATTTGAAGGGACAAGAGTGTGTGAGAGAGGTATCAGCAGTGACAATCTGGGATGGAAGGGTCAAGAAATATATTTAGGCAAAGGCAAATATGGAAAGGGAGAGAGAATGTACTATAATATTATGGCTCAGCCATTTTATCCTTGGAGTCCCATTGCCCAACTTGAGAATGAACTAAGACTCAGTGGGTTGCAGGTTTCAAGAACAGTGGATGACCACAGAGTGAGTTTAAGAGAGGTCTACATAATAGTGGACGGACACATTTTTGAAAGCTGAAGGACAAAGACACCTCAACAAAGCTGGAGCTTAAAATGCAGGAACATTTGATCTCCTTTTTTCATAGGATGCCGACATACTGTGCAATGATTGCATTGGAGTATGTCGGCTTCCTCAGTCACTGAGCAACTCTAAACTCTCTCCCCTCATCCTCCCCTCTCAGGTGTGCTGGCCGGACATGACAACAGAGTGAGCTGCACTGGTATCCCTAGTGACGGCATGTGTGTCAGCACTGGATCCTGGGACAGCTTCCTGAAGGTCTGGAACTGAGCTGGCCCGCCCAGCCTCCGCAGCGGAGCTTGAGGAGGAGGAAGAAAGAGGGAGTGATGAGGAAGACGAAGGGGAACATAGCTAGCGTAGAAGCACGGCGAGCGTGATGAATGAGTTTGACTGCTGGGTAATGCTGGGTAGGTAGGAGGGTTTGAGTGTGGGGATGGGAGGAGGAGTGGAGGAGGCATCACACGTTTTGTTATCAGGGAGAGAGAATGGAAGTTGGGTTTTTTTCATGCCAGACTAGTCTTCTCTTTTTTGACTCGCTCATCAGTTCTTTCCCTCCTCTCTCTTCCTTCTTTGACCTCACTTTGAAAGCAAGGGCAAAGACCCCACTGAATGTATAAAATGGTATTACTACCACGTCATGATGCACCATGGAAGTTACTGCTGAGTGTTTCAGTATATCATGAAATGAAAACAATCAAAAAACTTAGCATTTTATGGTCAGACATATTTGAAAATAATGAATATATATGTAAAAATAATGTTTTATTGTATTTAAGTTAATATAACAAATACATAATAGATTTTTGAAAGTAAAACAAGAGAAGTCACGTGGAAGTCAATTTTATGGGGGAAATGTTTAAAAAAAATAGTACCTGAGGTTATTTTTGTTTTTCTCCTGTCTCTTTTATTCATGGTTGAGATTTAAAGCTCAAACAGACTAGATGAGAGATGACACAAAACCTTGTTTGTACATTTTAGAGAATTCAGTAGGTGCAGAGCTTGTGTGCATTGCTGTTATGCCACACATCTGCGGTGTATGTTTGAAACTTCAGCACTGCAGCTGACATTTTGGATCTGCAATGATACTGCATCTTCAAGCACTCTAACAGCCAGCTTGACTTGACCCCAAAATGGCTGCTGTTGCCCTTCAACAAGTCTACCAAGAGTATCATAATAAGTTTATCCAATATAGGGAACATGTTCATGTAAACGGGACACAGATCAACAAAAGTCACTATCAATTTGTTTCATATATCTTTCCCTATATGTTGAACAATGACTCAATAAATGTTTCCTTCAATCAGTTATCAATAAATTATTCCCTCCAAATTTTTTTGTTGTGCTTTTACATCTGCAGTCTGTCTGTAAAATGGTGTTTGAAAAAATTTCTAATAAATGTAGAATTCTGCACTACACTGGAGTTGGTATGTGTTTTGCATCGCTCTGACATCAGAGACCAATGTTATGGTCATCATGGATTTATAGCCTTTTTACAGAATGTTGTACTTATGTGTAACTTTAGTTTACAGAAAATCCTAATGTAGAGGAGCTTCTGAGGTTAGCAAGTATGTGTCAAAGAGGGACAGGGTAGTGCATTTTATTGATTTTCTACCTCATAAGCACGTATGGTCAAAAGCCAACTACCTGAACAATATTTCCATCTATCTGTAAGACATGCAACTGTTAATATATACTGGTAGACTTTACTTTTAGGTTGAAAGAGTTATGTTATGGACAATAGCACACTGTAGAAGTTGAAAGATTTCCTTTGGCATATAATGACCTTTGACCTTGCCTTTAAGTAATCTGACATCACAGTATTCTTATTTTGACAGTACCCATTGCATTAAACATTATTTGTAGGGGGAAAAAATCCACGTTAACATGTTAAATCAAACATTCCTGTATTCCTGATAGCACAAGCATTGGAAATATATGGTCAACTCCAGGGAGCATTCATACACTACAGACGAAATATGAAGCCCAAAAGATGTTGCATTGGATAAATGTGTTTCGCTTATAAACGTAACTAGGGAAAACTGAATATTTAATTTTTGATTGTATACTTCTAATTATTAACAAATCAGGACTTTCATAGGTTGCCAAATACTCACATTCAAATATTGAATTTGAATACCTAAATCTCTGGTTATGCCACAACCTGAACTTCAATTCAATGTCAAATAAGAACATCCAATATTTTAAACTACTGATGTGTTGATTACATTGAGTCACACCCAATAGAAGCCTTACCTGTATGGAACTACAACACCTCCATGTTATGGAACTATGAACAAGTGAAAGGCGGAGCTCAAAGCCCTCAACTCTAATTGGCTGAGTGGCCTCAAACCCCGCCTTGCGCGAAAGGATGATGGGGAAGATAGCTACATCCTGCCGCCAATAGAGCGAGAGAGATGGAATCGAGAAGGCGTCAACGTGTCCCGTGATTCTGCTTTGAAGAAGCTCTGTGTGCGCAGCCGCTGGTGTATCACTTTAAGGCCTGTCTCTTTCAAAACTCTATACCCTTTACATAAAAATGGCAGCAAGAAAATTCTTCGTTGGGGGAAACTGGAAGATGAATGGCGATAAGAAGAGCCTCGGAGACCTCATCACCACGCTCAATACGGCTGCGCTTCATGATGAAACAGGTAACGTAACTTTCGCATGTTGTTGGTTGCGCTGCAGTCCAATTATAGCTTCTCTCATCCCTGCGGTGGCCCATCCACGAATTAAAGTCCTACGTGCAGATATGCACTGACGATGGAATGGCTAGTCACCTGATGATAACCCGTACTTTAGTCACAGGGGACGCAGAAGTTAGGGAAATGGAAGGAGGCCCCGGTTACTCATGTCCGCCCTCACTTGTGACACTTTGACATTGGGCATCCGCACTGAGAGACGGATAGGCAGTAGGCTTTCCGAGGACACCTGCGTGCGGCCGACCAAATATAACTTCATAGATATAACTGTCAACAGCAGCTTAGTTAAAAGTTGCTACTTTCCGGTTAGGTGGATTACATCTCTTACCGAGCATTGTCGAACTATTACTACAAGTGTAGGGCCTACATCGAAGGCTTTACATACTGTATACCTTAATGTAGTCTGCCAGTTTACAAAATAGCCAGACACCCTTTTACCATGCAGTTGGCCTTATTCAAATGAATAAACAAATGTCTTAAACCTTAGACTAGTCTGAATGCACAAATGTCATTGACCTGAGACTAGTCTGGTTATGTAAATGATATACCATTGAACACTGATGTAAGAATTTCCAGGTTAATTTTGAAAAGGAAATGGTCATCATACTAAATTGCTATGTGAATGAGGGGGGGGTGACAATGAACGAATGAATGAGTGAATACCAATGAATTTTCTGTTGTATATACCACTCAATCTGATACACTGTCTTTATTCTTCCAAATAGAGGTGGTATGTGGAGCTCCAACCATTTACTTGGACTTTGCCAGATCCAACTTGGACCCCAAAATTGGAGTTGCTGCACAGAACTGTTACAAGGTTGCCAAGGGGGCTTTCACCGGAGAGATCAGGTACCATTGGCTCATTCCTCTCCCATTTCATAATGACAATGACAGTCTCTGTCTCTTTAGCTCTTCCTTCCATCCTTTTCTCTCTTCTGTCTGTTTTGCTCCTTGTCTGAATGTCTGCTAGCGTTCTGTGCCCCATTCTGTTACATTCTTAAGCTCTCTCACTGTCCTGCATTTGTGCTCTCTCTCTCTCTTTTCTCTGTCATCTATTATTCTCCTCACACTCTGTCTCTTTTGTTCCCCTCTTCAGCCCAGCCATGATTAAAGACTGTGGTATCGACTGGGTCATTTTAGGCCACTCCGAGAGGCGCCATGTTTTTGGGGAGTGTGACGAGGTATGGAGCTATAGGCTCATATTCTGAGATGATGAGTGAAAACCTAATGTAAATGTATTCCCCCTGCTTCTGTGACGTCTCACCTCTGTGTGCTTCCTGGTGCTATGATGGTCTCTTCCAGCTGATTGGTCAGAAGGTGGCCCATGCTCTGGAGAATGACCTGTCAGTGATCGCTTGCATTGGTGAGAAGCTGGAGGAAAGAGAGGCTGGGACGACAGAGGAAGTTGTCTATGCACAGACCAAAGTCATTGCAGGTAACCACTACACTTTTACACAATTTGTTCATACCTCTACATCCAGGGATACCTGTGTATTTAACTGTGTGGAGAACCAGGAGATGGTGCAATAATACGGTGATGTTAGGTTGTGTAATCACCTAAAGTGTGTGATATTTACAAGGATGTCATTTAACACTCACAACCATTAATAAATGAAGAGAACATTCCATTAAGGTACGTAGCGTAGCTGTATCGGTTATCGGCCAGTCTGTTAAACAATCGATATGTCAAGTTAATTAATAGATAACATGACAACGCGAAGGTAGCCGATAACACACACATGCCGCTATTATACCCCGCTACGATAATTCTGTTATTGTTGTCTCACCTGTGCTGTACTACAGATAATGTGAAGGACTGGGCCAAGGTGGTGCTGGCCTATGAGCCAGTGTGGGCTATCGGCACGGGGAAGACAGCCACACCTGAACAGGTAGGACTCAGCTGGCAAAGGCCCAAACCCTGGTGTGGACCCAGTTGCAAACGCCTTATCATCATGCTGCTCTTAGGCCTTAGAGAAAATTTATATTTTGTTAAGGTTTTTTTTACTTGCAGGAAGTGTACTATGTTTAATTGTTACAGATAACACTCTGTTATGAGTAGATCTGGGCCCTGTTCGGCGTACAACTGAAGCTAAGATTATTAATTTAGCTCGCAACTGGAGATTAACTAGCTCGCTAAATGAGAACAGGCCAAGCCGGTCTGGCGACGGGCGCTAATCTATTTTAACCTCAAGTTAATTTGTCTCGTCAGCTAAATTGCGCGTGCACGTCCTGCTTCAAAAGGCAAGAAAGGTCGATCCCCAAAACCATGATTTTTTTGAAAGGTACAATGGTCTAAACTCAAAGAAAAAGACTCGTTTTTTTTCTCCGATAAGGCAGGATATGATCATGAACGCGTTATGAGGAATTCAAGACCATAATCATGTCAAAATTCAACACTCCCGCGGCTGCCACAGCAATATAAGAAACTGTCTATAGGCTGTATAAGGCGTGACATCTTTTACCTTGTCAGACTTTGGTGCAGCGGGTTGAGCATATGGCTTGCATGCTGCAGATCACCAGTTCGACTCCCCTCACCTTCGTAGGAATTGTAGTTTTAAATCGCTTTGAATAAAACCGTCTGCTAAATGACTAAATGTGAATGTATTAATAAGAAATTCAATACATTTAAGCAATGAAAAGAAATTGTGTCTATTTCTCTCTTCTTATCATGCACCCACCTTACCATCCACCTCCACCATCCACCATCCACCATTCACTACCGCACAAACACTAGACACGTTTGCAAAACTAAACGTTTGCAATGATGTAAGTTAACCTTAAAGTAGGTAAAACAACTTTAGCCAATATCTCCGTAATGGAGATGGGTTATGTGCTCAAATTTCCTGGGATCAAAGAAAACGTTAGTATCCATGTGCAAACTAAAAATCATGTCTCAGGCTGCACATGAAAGTTATTTCGGGTTTATCAACTGTACCAATGTCTCAACTGTACTAATAGGCTACCACTGTCATATAATTATGAGTGCTTTGTTCTCCGCATCGCCGACATTACAAAAATGAAGGCTACCACTCGCAAGAAAGTGAAGACATTCAATGTTCGACGGTGGTGTATGCAATAAATGACTCGAGAAGGTCTTCTAAATTAATTATTCCTTGTCGGGTGGATCGGTAGCGCTCATACAAGAACTCATCATGATGGAAAAATGGATCTTCTTCTTGGCGATCGCAAAGAACTCTTCCTACGCTAATCAAACTATGACTCATTGTCAATGGGATCCCTCCTTTTGGCGTGGGTGTGGCAAGTTTAGCCAGCTAAACTTTGGTTAGCCTGCCCTGGAGCAGGTTAGTGCTAAGCGATTAATTACCATGGTTATTGAGCAAAAGTTGGTACGCCGAACTCGCTAAAGCGGTGTTGTCTTTTTTTAGCCTGGAATTTAGCTCGCTAAACCGCTTAGCGAGCGTCGCCGAACAGTACCCTGCTTGCTGTACCTCCAGGATTTTGTGATCTTGCGAGTGGGCAAATTCAATGATTTGCAATTTTGTCTTATTACTGCCATATTTCCCCAAAGAAAGGCAGTCATGGAATTTCTGCATGATTTGTGATTGATTTTGTTTAACTCAAAATCACTGCAATGTTTGACAAGTCCCTCAGCAAACTCAGTCACCGCAACTATCACAACAAACCCTTACAAGATCCAGGTGGGACTGTGCTTGACAGGAACCATCATGCCCTTCTTAGTTGTTGTTATTGTTGTTGTTGTTTGCTAAGTGCTATCCATGTTTGTTCCGTCTCAGGCTCAGGAGGTGCACGAGAAGCTGAGGGAGTGGATTAGGGCCAATATATCCGATGCTGTGGCCGACTCCGTCCGCATCCTTTACGGAGGTCAGCTAGGAGCAAACTTCAAATCCCCATCTGATTGATTTGTAGACTAGTTTATAGACTGCTGTTGCAAGAACTTGTAGCTTTGTTTAAATCCTGATCAAGATTATATGTAGACATTAAACATTTCTGGATTATAATATATAATAGATTGTCTTAGACATATCCTAGCACCCATCCCTGCATCAGTAGCAGATATATGTGCTACATAAACAGCAAGTAAAACTGCATCATAAAAAAAGAAGAGAAAAAAACAGAACAACAGCGGTTAGGATTTTTATTTATCCTTTTTATTTATTCAACTTAATTGAACTAGTTTACTAAAACCATATGATGGTAAAGAACTTTGACACATTTAGCAACGTATATCAACCTGCTATTGAAGCGTTAATTAAACCTGTTTCCCTCTTGCTTTTTTTTACCTTTATCTCAGGTTCTGTTACCGGGGGCAACTGCAAGGAGCTGGCCTCCCAGCCAGACGTGGATGGCTTCCTTGTGGGCGGCGCCTCCCTGAAGCCAGAATTTGTTGATATTATCAACGCGCGTGCGTAGACAACAAGGACCATGAGCGAAGGTTCCCTCAGGCTGCACAATACCGGCCGGGTCCAGGCATGGCACACACACATCACTGCCCACTCTGTCTATGCCTGTGTCTTTTGGATTTGTGTGCATGTGTATCCGTGTTTATGTGTGTCTAATGGTGTGCGCTTCAGTTTGTCCTCTTCTAGATACGACAGCTGAAGTTTTAACGCCAGTGTGTAGTGCTGCATTCTAGATCTAAGACTCTTCCGCAGTAAAAGTCCCACCCCAAATATATAATTTACTGATATATAATTACATTTTAATGTATAGCACAGTCAGGGACTTTTATTGTGGAACAGTTTTGTAGATGCAATGTGATGTAGTGAGAGTGCTACCTTACACCTGGACAATCTGTGAACTATTTATTTGCTGACATGATGGGAGGTATTTAAACAGGGTCTGTGCACCCAGAGTTATCTGTATGTACATGTGTGTCAGCAGTATGGGTATGTGTCCTCTAGTTTATTATGTTTAATCACTGAAATCACTCTTGACACTGAAGCAAATGTACCCTCTAACTGGACAAGTCACGTGTCTGTGACTTACTAACTAGCCAGTGGCTGCCAAAGACTACATCACCTGACTAACTACTTGAAATAAATGGTTTAGTCCACTCTGCCGTAATCCTGTTTATTTTGTGAGCACTTTAGATACACTTTGGGCCTGAAACAACGGTAGTTTGTATTACAAAGGGGAATGATTATGTTGTATTACACCAACCACATACTATTGTAAATATAAATATATTGTAAATACTTTTACTGGGTGTGCTGGGATTGTCCACAACTCTTGCTTTGATGCACATGTTGTTATTCTTAACACAGCAAGAGCGAAACGTATTGTTATTCAAAAATGACAACTAATCTATATCTAATAAGCAAATCTGTAGACAAGGAGGGTCACGGTCGATCTAGTGTAGACCCCTCTTGTGACTAATTTGGAGAACTGCACTGCCACTTGGAACAGTGAGATCTTGTTGGAGCAGTGCTGTTACCTCTCACTGAGAAATGACAAGCATGTAATTTACCATTCAGGAAATGCATTCATTTTAACACAGAGGATTTCAAATCAAATCAGGGGTGGTTTACAAACACTTCTAAAGAGGCACAGATTTTCCTGAGATAAGCAGATCAATATTACAGCGAGCGGTCTTAAATGCACGTTTAAAAGTTTCCACTGATTTAACTTTCATAATCGTTTAAAATACCACAAAGATATCCACCCTGTATAGAATGACACATATTACACTAACATCAGTATATGCTTAACAACTGCGCCTTTTCTCTGTTAAAAAAGACTGATTAGACGGTAGATCAGTGTTTCATCCTAGCCACCCACACACTCATGCACACGCATGCAATTCCTCATTTCACAGACAAATAAACCCACGGATAGTCTTTGTGTGGTTGAAGTAAATGATGAAAACTTTTAATTGATGGCATAATTTAATGATTTCATTTACAGATTTGCTTAATCTTTTTTCAAACCACAGTGATTCTACAGGTAGATAAACAATGGAAAGGAGGTTGTTGGGAGGGGAGGGGAGGGGGGAGGGGGGCGTGGAACAAGCATGGAGGGACAGGCAGGCCAAGTCTGCAATCATAGCAATAACAACGAGGAGAAGAGAAGGGGGGCATGAAAAAGAACTGGAAAAACAGTGATGCAATTGCAATCGACAGAGAGGAAAGTAGGAGAAAAAAGTGCAGTTGTGAACGTGTGTATGTGTGTGTCTTTCACAGGTGACAGAGGGTGAGACTGTGCTATATGTTGTGTAGCTATGTCTGTGTAAATGTGGGTGCGTGTGCATGTCAGAATGTAAGTGTGTGTGTCCAGTCATTTGATGTGTTGCACCACAAGACCTTCAATCCTCGCTTTTATAATTTTTTTGTGCTTCAGGCTTCATATCTACAGTACAATAGTTTGTCAGTGTGCACCTTCATTCTATCGATTCACAGTATTCCTCTGTTCATTTGTGCGTCGTCTTTATTCTGTCTCAAATTGCAGTCAGTGTATGTCGGTCAGTTGCCTTGTCTAAGCTGCTATCAGGGTATTTTCTAAGTGGGTCTACTTGTCTTGTCCTACCTGGTTCATTTCTTATTTTGTGTATACTCTTCATCAGTGGTTTAATTTGTCAAAATGATTATATATATGTTATACATGTTATTTTATGAATGTGATCATTATTATTTATTTTATTATAATTATTACCTTTTTTATGAGTGATCTTGCGGTCTAGTCTTATACTATATATGCTATCTTGCACCCTATGCCCGTGTCCTTATTTTGTTTAGTGCATTCTGTCCTGTTGGTTGGTCTCAGTCAATTTGTCATGGCTGTCTTGTGCATATCGTCTGTATGTCAGTCAGTCAGTCTATCTGTTTGTCTGTCTCTCTTTCTGTGTGTCTGTGCAGAAGTGTCAGTCTCACAGGGCGCTGGGGTTTCTGAAATTGTGGCCAGCAAAACGAGCCTGGTCACCCAGCTCCTCCTCAATCCTGAAACAAAGAACACCAAATAAGGTTTTTTTTTTTCATGACCATCGTCAAACAACCGATGACCATTAAATGAGAAGGCCAATGTCAAACACTCGCTCAGTTTATATACCTGACACATGCACACGCACGCATGGCACAGGTTCAGGCCGCTGATTGGCTTACAGCCCCTCCCTGGCCTGCTGGTTTAAGAGCTCTATTGGATTAGCCTTAGCTGATCACAGTGTGAGGCTCGATCTCACTGGCTGACGCTTGGGTGGGGTGACAATGACATTGTGGCTGTAATGGGCCTCTGATGCTAGTTACTCAGCCTGTCAGGAAGGCCATTTATTCTGCCCTTGCTTAGAAGGCCACTGTCCTGCAAATCTGCAAGTTTCTAGAGACTTCTGTCAGTCAATAACCTGGATTAAATGTTCGCTGCATACTGTGTATCACCCTTTCATAGAATGGACTGGCTTGTATAGAGTGCCTAAACACAGATTTACAAAAGCCAGTTTGCACTGGAAAAACCAAAAGCCTCTATCATTACTGGTCAAACATGTGCACTGAATCTGAGAGTAATAAACACACAGTAATATATTAAAATGAATCTATATGGTTTAAATGTGGCATGAAGGCATACACTATTGAAAAAGTAAACAAGGAACAAGTGAAGCACTATATTTTATTGACTCAGCGTAAACCACAATATGTTAATGTGTGCTTGCTTGTGTGTTAGATATAGAAAGAGAAATCACATTTTCACTCAATATTATTCCTAGTTAGCTGGCTGTGTTTTACTCTGGATACTGGAACATCAATCTTTTCCAGTCTCTAATAATCTCTGAATGGGGAATGTAACATTTAACTGTGTGATAAAAGCTCTTACCTCATCAACTGGTTGTACTTGGCCAGTCGTTCAGATCTACAAGGAGCACCAGTTTTGATCTGAGATTGGAAAAAAGAGTGTAAAATGGATGAAAGAATTACAAAAGGTATATGTTATGCTGTGTGTGTGTGTGTGTGTGTGTGTGTGTGTGTGTGTGTGTGTGTGTGTGTGTGTGTGTGTGTGTGTGTGTGCGTGCGTGCGTGTTTGAGTGCGTGCCTGGTGCGTGTCTGTACCTGTCCAGTGCAGAGTCCCACCACCAGGTCAGCGATGAAGGTGTCTTCTGTCTCTCCAGAACGATGGCTGACCATAACCCCCCATCCATTGGCTTGAGCAAGCTTACACCTGTGACAGACGGACGCACGGACAAACAGACAGACAGACAGACAGACAGACAGACAGACAGACAGACAGACAGATAGACAGATAGACAGACAGAGACAATTAATGGGATGAAAATCTTTCTACACACAAAAAAATAAAAAATAATCTTTGGGGAAATGTTCATCACCAGTCAGTCAAAGCAGTTGACATTGTCATACAAACATACAATTTGGAGATAAAAACATCTCATACTTGTATAAGGCACCTTCTCTCAAGTGTATTCCTGTGTCCACACAGTTCGACTGTATATAGCCTGTCTGGTAAGCCACATTGGATGAATTGAAAATAAAAGCAAAATGAAGAAAATAAATATGGATTTAAAAAAGTAATAAATAACCCACAAAATGAATAACACATTACAACAATACATAATAAAATAATAAGGAATGAATAATGAGAGTATGGCTGTTTGGGTTTCTGGTGAATGACCTCTAGCTGTCCTTACGCTTGAATGGCCTCGGTCACGGAGCCGATCTGGTTGACCTTGAGCAGCAGGCAGTTGCAGGCACGCTCCTCTGCAGCCTTCTCTATCCTCTTCGGGTTGGTTACCGTCAAGTCGTCCCCTACAACCTGGATCCCCACGGAGGCTGTGAGTTGTGACCACGCTGCCCAGTCGTCCTGGTCGAAGGGGTCTTCGATGGACACCACTTGGGGGACAAGTGGGGAGATGAGGAGAAGCTAGCAATCCTAGCATGTAGCCATGTTTGCACTATGCTTAAAATCCAGATTAGATTCCAATGGTGCAGCTGCATTTAACTTGAATTTTGGTCTCTGGTTATTGTAGTTTCTCTCACTCAACTTTGAATCATTGAAATGGGGGAGCTTGTCCTTGACCAAGGTCACTGTAGCCACTTTTCAATTGCTCAAAGAATATTCATCCATGCTCTGCTTAACTGGGTGGCCACAGGCAAACTCCTTACCTGGGTAGTCATTGACGAAGCCCTGGTATATTTCAGAGAGCTCCTCTCCGCTGATATGTCTCTCAGGGTCGGGCGGAGACTTAAAGTCCAGGTCATACTTCCCCTCCCGGTAGAACTCTGAGGCGGCCACATCCATTCCAATTACAATCTTATCCGTGAAGCCAGCATTCTCTATGGCCGTTTTCAGAAGCTCAAGAGCTGAGAGAGAATGAGTGAAGGTTGAGACTCAGATGGATACACAGATACAGAATTTTAGACCATTTAGAGCCTCTTTATTGTGAAGGATGACATGTTTTGTGTCATCAATTGATGTGACTGATCTCTAATGAAAGCTCTATGATGTATTTGCATTCTGTGTCTGTCAAGAAAACATCAACAAAAGACTTATGTGGACTTAGGCCAGGTGTTTACCATGGTCATTGTAAGGTTTTTTATGCCTCGTGCTGGTTTAAGGAGAAGACACCGGACGAAGCTTCTTTTGTAGCATATGAATGAGTTTACTTGGTATTCAATATACAGTACAGCCGTCAATGCAAATGCAGTCACAAGTGGTACATTCAACACCTAGGCCGGAGAAGATCTTCTGACTCTTACCCCAAAGGCTTTGGCTTTTAACCTCTAGTTCTGGCCCACTTTCTGTGATGTCATCCTCCTTGGTCAGCAACTAAAAAGCCCCCCTCCTCTCATCATGGGATACAGTTTCATACTTAATCATGGGATATCAAGTGTCTGTCTGGTGTTCTTTTGTGTTTGAGCACAGCGGAACTCCCTGCAAATGTGGTTTGGGCTTGTGCCCATTTTAGCACATTTGCCCTAACTGTTTTATCTGCAATGTACCTCATGATTTAAGGTCCTTCTTCCTGTCATATTAATACCATCTTTTTCCTCCTATTCAATCAATACAGCCTTTTCCCTCCCTAGCTCAACAGGCCTGTTTACATGGCCTGTCAATATAACCTGCTAGGCCTTTCCTCACACTGTAGATACCAGTGAGTTACAGCTTTGCGTGTTCTGCTGAGTTACAGCTCTGTTGTTTCTGCTGAGTTACAGCTCTGTTGTTGCTGCAACTCCCAGGTGTTTAGCACATTCCTGTAAACTTAATTGCTATTTTGTCACGCTATGGGTATATGCTTAATTTTCTCTTACATCATTGCAATGAAATTAACAAGATTTACCTTTCAATCTAGCGCCTATTTTTAACACTCCCTCCAACTACAATGATCCACTTATGAGGTTGTACATACTTACACAAGATCCACAAGAGGTTGTACACACTTTAAATCCACACAAACACACACACACCAGCATAACAAAGCATTATACCTTCACTGTTCTCCAGGATGTTGGGTGCGAAGCCACCCTCATCGCCCACATTGATGGCATCCTGGCCATACTTGTCTTTGATGACGGCCTTCAGGGTGTGATACAACTCTGCACCAATTCGCAGCGCATCACGGAACGACTCTGCGCCAACCGGAAGCACCATGAACTCCTGCATGGCCAGCTTATTCCCGGCATGAGAGCCTCCATTTATGACATTAAAAGCCTTGAGAGAAAGAGAGTTGATGTGTTGGGAAATTAATGTGTTTTCTCAGTAGACAATGCATACTTTAGAAAAGATCATTATAGATTTATATGGTGATGAGAATGAGTGTTTTGTGGAAGCGAGGTGCTTACTGGAACTGGCAGCACTAGTTCTGTGTTCCCTGCCAGGTCAGCGATATGGCGATACAGGGGGACACCTTTCTCTGCTGCACCAGCCTTACAAAGGGCTAGTGAGATGCCCAAGATGGCATTAGCACCAAACTGAGCTGTTTTGGGGGTAGAAGGATAACAGAATGTTCTGTTAAAGAACAAGTACCAATGCTTATGTCTATGACTTTCACAGTGCTAGAAAGAACATATTACAGAATAGTTTCTATTGATCGAGCACTCACACTTGTTTTCTGTGCCATCCATCTCTAGCATCAGGTTGTCCAATTTCTCTTGTTCCTCCACACTGATACCCTAAGAAAAAACCATGTCGTGATGCTCACCAACAACAAATCAATCAATTTGAATCAATGATGACTATGATTAATGATGCCTATTAGCTAATCAATACACAGAACCATTTTCTCGTTGTCTTCGATGCTTTGACAAGGGGGTTTTAAATGAATGCATGGTGATTTGCCCTCATGGCATTGACCAGTCATACACAAAGGCATGCAGACTAACACACAGAGTTATTAGGCATCATTGACAATATGTCCCTCAATGTTTATGTATTTATTTATTTGTTTGTTTATTTATCGGGTGCAATATGGATTTGCTTGCTTGTTCCTTCCTGTGTCCTTACAAGAGATCTTTTTATATGCTGTAGAGATCAATAGCAGATGGTTTGAGAGCAAACTGAGCCTTGTGTTTGAGTATGAGGTTTCTAGGGACTGCCAGCACATGATCTGCCAGCAGGGCAGAAATGAAAAAGCAGCCAGCTCAACACCTACTGAAGCGATGAGTGCAGGCCCCAGGGTGTCATTGATGTGACCGACAGCCTTAAGTACACCTGGGAGAAAAAAGGATGGCGGGATAGAGACGGGGGAGAAAGAGTGAGATAATTTCTGTATGCTTGATGCATGAGGAGCAGAGTGTCACATACCCTTGAGGAAAAAAACTGCACTGAAAATTAAATGGCGTAAGTATGGCTTCACATCTGCGCAGAGAAATAGCCTTAAAGGGACCCTATCTTTACATCTTTTTGGGTCCAGATTTGTACAAAAACGAGTTAGAATGTTATAAACGGCAACCACAGAACAGCTGCAAAGGTGTAAACCTATGGGGAAAGCCTAGTGGACCAAACCAGGAAGGAGAAAGGTAAACTAATGACAGTTTTCTACAATTTCTTCACAGTTATTGAGGTGAATAGACACAGGTCTGGATGAATCCTTTCCATGTTGTCAGACACTTACAATGACATTAAGGGTGACAAAAACAAACAGTTTACTTTGCTATGGATGTTTGTCCCACATGATTATATTGTTTAGCCATTTTGTGGTTGGCAGTTAAAGTGTTCTAAATCAATACTGGACCAATTTGGATTTTTGTCCCTGGTATAAAATTGGACCTAAAAGGATGGGACAATAGGGCCCAGGTTAAAAACTTTCAGTGTTCCCCTTTAAGTTCCCTTTTTGTAACAAATAATTATGCCCTCTAACAGTAACTTCCAAAATCATCCCCAGTGCATCCTACTTTTCACATTTCACTTTCTAAGATTATTTTGTGCACATGCTATAGGCACTTCCTCTGTGCACTTAAATTCTGCATCAACCCTCAAACCTTAAACATCATAAGTGAAAACCTCAGGACCTGCAAAGAATGGTCAGATGGACCCTCGGAACCTCACCTTTCCCCATGTAGCGGCTTTTGTCTCCATCCCGGAGCTCCAGAGCCTCGTAGATCCCTGTGGATGCTCCACTGGGCACGGCAGCCCTGAAAACACCTGACAGAGAGAGACAGACAGACAGACTGAGAAGGACAAGCGCACAGAAGGACAAGAGGATGAAAAAGCTGAGTGCTTGACGCAATATTTTATTCTTTTAAGTGTTCATTCTCAGTCTGCTGTCTAGCAAGCTACTGCAGTAATGAAATGAACTAGTCAGTTGATTGTGCATTTAAATAGCAAAGAATGAATTAATGCGTGAATTTATGTGTTTTTCTCAAAATAATGTCATACCTGCAACTCTGTGATACATGAAATGCATCCGAAGCTAGATTTTGGGGACAGTTTGTCTTTGGTTTATTCTGGCTCACAGATATTCTGCCTATTCAGAGAGGCTTTTTCAGGCACTTCTCTAGTTACCTTTCTCAGTCCTCAGGTCCACCTCAACAGTGGGGTTTCCCCGGGAGTCCAGGATCTCCCTGGCAACGATACTCACAATGGACATCCTGTATTAAAGAAGACAATACAGTGAACCAATGAGAGTGCAGATTCTGGCTTCCTTTTAGCTGTACAATACATCTCTTTGGTCTTTTGACACAAAGGGTTGCAATTATAAGTTCTGATCCATCAGCGAAAAATGAACAAATCCTGTATCAGTCTTTGCAGACTCTCTTGGGCTCTGTCTAGACAAGACCATTTTTGTGTCTTTTTTTCCCTTTTTTCAGCAGGCTCAGAGAAACGGGGGCGTTTGACACAGTAGTGCTTCTCTCTCAGAGGAGATGTTATCAGGCCTGTCCTTCATGATGTGAAAAGGCTAATTTCTTTGAGATTGCACCTATTGAATCGGGCTGAGGCCAATCAAGTAAAAGGTTCCCATAAAACACTCCACTCATGCCAGGACTGGATTTATGGTGAGTGGGCCCATGAATAACCGGCTTTTCAAAGCGATGTCGCATTCAGGGGTGCTTTTGGAGAGATTTTCAATTCAAACAACTCCGTAATGCAATTCACATCGACCTGGCACCACCCCAGACCACCCTCCAAGGGGCCAGCCGTCAAACCAAAAGGGTGTGGTGATGCCGGTGGTGCACTGCACTGCACCCCCAGGGTTGCCTCGCAAGTACAACATGGTGTGACTTTTTAAAGAGCTTCAACTCTAAATGAGAAAAGAGATCTCTCAAATAAAGCTGCGCAAAACCAGACCCACAAAGTGTCAGAACACATCCCAAGTGTTATATGTACAATGTGTGAATATTTGTGTGTGTGTGTGTGTGTGTGTGTGTGTGTGTGTGTGTGTATGTGTATGTGTGTGTGTGTGTGTGTATTTGTGTGTGACCACAACACCGAGAGAGGCATCATTAGGACCCCATCAGCCATCAGTCAACTGACTGTGGTGAACACTACCCCACAATTCCACCACCAGCTGTGCGTGATGCTTAAAGGGAGCCATGAAACTGTCTCCATGGCAAGAGGCTAAAAATCCAAGCCCAAAAACCATGGCTGCATTTTTAAAAACACACCAACAGCAGCAAAGTGTCAGCTGTGCTTTCACGGCTTCCTTCAAAAGGTTGGGTGGACATCACTGTGGACATTGTATATATTTGTGTGTGTGTGTGTGTGTGTGTGAGTGTGTGTGTGTGTGTGTGTGGTGTGTGTGTATGGTGGGGGGATTGAGGAGCAGAAGCTAGTTTACATTCTGCCCCATAGCTTGGTGCGTTTATGAATGTGGCCGCAGGTTACGTAATAGAGTGAAGAATACACTTCCTCTCCACCTATGTGGGACTGCAGCCGCACCGCATCGTCAGCAGAAACAAGTGGAGAGAGAGGGAGAGGGAGAGGGGAGGAGGGAGAGAAAGAGAGAGAGGGAGAGGGAGAGGGAGAGGGGTAAGGGTGGGGAGTGCAGAGGGAGCAGAGATGGGCTGAGACAGATAAATTATTGAACCCCTTTTTCGGCAGAAGAAGTGAGAGAAATTCTGAGATGGCGTGATGCTGCTGAACAAGAAGAAGAAAAAAAAGAAACAGTGAGGGGGAAAATGGAGAGCGAGACTTGGTGTTTGACAGACAGTCGAACAGAAGGGTGTTTTTTGCACGAAAGGAGCACAGATTGGACACACGTTGACATAGCCTCACAGACTCTCATGAACATGGATACACACACACAAGCGCAGATGCACACACACACACCCAAAACACAAACACACACACATTTTTTGACACAAACACAGAGCCCTATAACGCACACAGACATACAAACACACACACACACACAAACACACAGGCACACACGCACACACACACATACACACGCACACACATACATATACAGTACACAAGAAAATGCCCCATTGCAGACAACTGCATTCTCTCTATCCTGCCTCATTCTCAGTCTCCATGCCGTACTCTCTCTCACACACAAATACACATTCACATGACTGCATATTCTCACAGCAGAACCCTCTTTCTCCCTCCTCACCTATTTAGAAACACACACACCATTTTAAACCGTTTTATGCACCATTGGAAATACCCTGAGAAGGGTTGATACCCCCATTTGCAATGACAAAAGCAGGTGATGACAGACTACTAATGATAGTGGACTCACATAGCCAGACCCAGTCTTATACATACACACACACACACACACACACACACACACACACACACACACACACACACACACACACACACACACACACACACACACACACACACACACACACACACACACACACACACACACACACACACACACACACATATGAGAGCTTGCAACATAACAGCCTAACAGCCCCACGTTCTGTAGCATCACCTCTCCACCCACGCCTACAGCACTCGCCCAATCTCCCCCTCCCCCTTTCCAGCACTCTGTCAGTAGCAGCAGCACTGGCAGAAGGGAAATAACCCAGAAATAACACAAACACACACACACACACACACACACACACACACACACACACACACACACACACACATGGCAAGCCAGAGAGACAGAGCAAGAAAAGAAACCTGGGAGAGAAGGATAAATAATATAAAGAGGAGGAGAGGGAGGCAAGGAAAGGGAGAAGCGAAGTGTCGTTACCTGCTGTCCGTGCGTGCTTCTGTGTAGCCTCTGACTGCCGGGGAGGATGGAGCGAACAAGAGCAATAGAGAAGAGGAGGAGGAGGAGGAGGAGAAATAGAGAGGGGGGGGGGGGGTGGAAACACAAAGTGAGTGAGCAGAGAGAGAGGGAGAGAGCCGAGAGGAGGAAAACGGAGAAGGGGGAGTAAAACGTGACAGAAGGGGAGGGAATGAAAGGATGAGTCAGAGAAAGATGCTGTGAAGTGAGGAGAGGGAGGGATGGAGGGAGGGAGCACAGCGAGGAGAGGATGGCGGGAGGATGGAGATGGAGTAAGAGAGTAAGAGAGAGAGTAATGGAGTGAGAGAGAGGATGGAGAGGGAGATGGAAGGAGAAATAGGAGGGTAGGAGGAGGAGTAGGTCAAGAGAGCTGATTAATGAGAGGAAGCCAGAGGTGCAGGAGTACTGATGGAAGGAGAAAAAGAGAGGGTGCTGCATTCTCCACCGAGGATGCTGGATAAAAATAGCAGTGGAGGGGAGGGCCAAGGGAAAATAGGTCTCTGAAGCCCCTCAGACCAGAGTATCAAGCAAACAGACTGTTACATAACCTCTTCTATAGAAATGTGCATTTGCACAAGAGCAGGGCCAAAATGCACCATTTACACTCTCCT
>NC_137923.1:43718873-43843873 GCF_963457725.1 Sprattus sprattus | reverse complement strand
CCGTCAATGAACTTTAACATGTACTAACACCTCTGGCATCTTGAGGATGTCTGGTTTAGATGTTCCTCTAGCATACAATAGCACACTTGAAATGCAGTGCCAAATGTTTTATAGGACATCCCAAAAAGTTACTCTTCACATAGACCCTAAAATCGACATATCATTTAATTTTACATCAGAGACATATTGATGGACTAACTCATATAGCCTAATGTGCATTTTTGTCTGATATCCTTTTGGAAGCCTCTTTTAAGCTTCTTTAGAAAGTATTTGATACAATAATACAATACATTCATTTTGTATTCACTCACAATACTTTATAGAGAGAATGCAAAGCTATTTACACGGGAAAACAATCGGAA
The DNA here is from genome assembly GCF_963457725.1 of Sprattus sprattus. NCBI lineage: Eukaryota > Metazoa > Chordata > Actinopteri > Clupeiformes > Clupeidae > Sprattus > Sprattus sprattus. Next base: position 43,843,511 of record NC_137923.1, on the reverse strand, counting down.
GGGAACACTAAGATTCCTATTAGTCCTACACAGCCATTTGATTATTATACACTATATAACACAAAAGTAATGCAAGCTGGTAACATCAAAGTGTGATAAAATTAAACTAGAATGTTGCAACTAGCAAAATTCCGAAGGTTTACTTTTTGACAAAAGGACACGCCTACTCCGGAATGATCTCTCACCGACACAACTCCCGGATGTAACAACGCCTCTCTTTTGACAGAAACGGTGAGTGGCTGAAATTTTAATACTGCTGGTTTCACTGATTTTAAAGCCCAAAAAGTAGTGTTCATGTGTTTTTAACAACACGAGTGACATTAACTGTGTTATGTGGTCTATAAACGGAATTCTGCTTTATCTATTATACTTTTGTTTTGTATTGTCTTAAATTATGCTAACCGTTGCTTGCTAGCAGGTAACGTTAGAGGCTAACCTAATGACAAGTGACGGGTAGCAGAGCCTCCCGGTGAGAATACTGTCGTTTATGAATCTCAACTTAATTTACTGTGTTGTCATCCCACATTTTTATATTCATAAGAATAATGATATATATACAGGAAACGTGGAATTGAAACAGTGGTGTGCCGTGTTATTACAACACAGGCTAACAGAAGTGCTAACATAGTTACCGCTTCCGTTGATTAACTCAGTTGTAGCTAACGTTAAGGTTGACACTCCTTTTAGAGTGGATCTAGCGTTAGCAGGTAAGGTATATTTCATTCATATTTAACTATCTTCGATAGTAACCATGCCATTTGTTGCAGCGTTTCAAGGACCCATGTGGTGTCTACGATAGCGATACTTGTATTTTGTTTTCAAACATCAAAACAAGGGATAGCTCGTTAGCTAGCTAACAATAGCTAACAGTTAATGTTAGCTGCTCTCTTTTGAAAGTTTAGTTGTGGTTGTGATAGCTAGCTAGCTAGTTCGAGAGCTGTTGATGTTGTCAAGATGAGCTGTAAAGGAAGATGTCTTGTTATATTTGCAGCATTTTAGACTCGGTAGTTCTGAGTTGTGTAATTTTTGACCACATTTGCCCTCATATTCCTTAGCTGGTGTTACCGACTGTGACATCAGTGGGAGTGGACTTTGAATGGTCTATGTTTCATTAATACCATAAATCGCTCAAATGCATTAGTCACGTGAACCCGAAGCCCATTTAATCACTTATCTGGTAACAGGTATTTTGTTTCCATGAGCAACTATCTGGTCACACGGACTACTGTGGATGTTATTGAATAAACAACACCTCACACTGCCTCCCTGTTTAGGCTATCTGACAGCTCATTGTCTGTGCTGCCGTCATTAACATATCAAGATGCATGGCATTCTTCCTGCATGTTATGCACTAACAGTCCGTTGTATTGGGATTGCACTGAAGCTCTCATGTTTCACCCTGTCTCCCCTCATTCTGTCTCTCCATTTCTCTGTAATCCAGATGCAGACCATAAAGTGTGTGGTGGTGGGCGATGGTGCCGTGGGGAAGACCTGTCTGCTGATCTCCTACACCACCAACAAGTTTCCCTCAGAATATGTGCCCACGGTGAGCGAAAGACTAAACATGTTAAGGCAGGGCTAAATGGAGGAGGAATAGAGGTAAGGGGAGAACCATGGTCTTGAAAGAGAGGGAACCAGGTGGACAGGGCAAGGACAACAGGAAATGGACATGGAAGAGAGAGCGTGAGTGCAGTGGTTATGTGTGGGACAAAGATCTGTATGAAGGCAGAATTACAAAAGTATGGCTACTTGGAGGCACTGTAACCTACATTGACGTGGCATGTTCTGTCTAGATGTGTGTGAATAAAAGCTACGCAAAAGGCAAGTTACAACAGGACCAATAGGATAAGACATAGTAATGAAATGATAGGGAAAAATGAATGCACTTGACTGGACAATCTTTTCTGTTTTACATGGAAGTTGTTCATTTAAGAAATATTTGCCCACTCTATGGCTAAAGAGATATTCTTATAGACACACCCTGAGGTAATGAGGCCCTGTGTTTATATTTACTCAGTGCTGCCTGGTCTTCAGTGTAACAGCCTAATGTAACTTTCTGAAACCTTATTACTTTTAGATTGTTTTGTGAGACACACACACAAACACCCCACTCACTACCTGGAGAAATAACTGTGGTGTGCACTAAAGGTTTGTCCCCCAATAATCTTGAGAGCAGAGCTGGCCTGTTTCCAGTCGGGGAGATGGATCCCCTGTGTGTAGTTGTGTACAGTTACAGTGGAAAGGTAAATTAAAGTGAGTGACTTGAGGGGAAGGGTTAGCCTGCATCATCACAAACCTGCTGGCCTATGAACAGGCTGATTCAGGGGTTCTCTCTCTTTCTCTCTTTTGACGAAATTAATGGCTGACAAACGGCTATCTTGGAAGAGGTTAAAATGAAACACTGTAGACAATGTATTACATACTTCTGTCATTCTGTTTCATACTAGGAACCACTACGGCACTGTAGAACACTGCAGCTGTCAAGCTAAGAAGGCACCGGATGCCTAAAAGAGCCCGGGTGACGTAATGTTGACTTTCGAACGCCTCTTGAGTGACAGTTTCTATGCCAACGTTAGCATTACGTAACCCGGTCACCGTCAAGAGTAGTTAGAAAGCCATCAGCTACTTTTTAGTCGCTTAATATTGTGCCTAAACGGACACTACGCACCTGGACACTTTTTAGCTATCAGTCAGAGAGTCTCAAGAGTTGTTCGAAAGCCATCAGGTACTTTTTAGCCGCTTAATATTGGCTGCCGGTCTTTTGTAAGTAAGCACACATCAACAGCTTTCGCCGCTAGCATCTATATTGCTAATAGCAATTCCTCCTTTTGTGCGACAATATTAAGCAACTAAAAAGTAGCTGATGGCTTTCGAACAACTCTTGAGACTCTCTGACTGATAGCCAAAAAGTGTCGGTTTAGGCACAATATTAAGCGACTAAAAAGTTTTAGCTACACCTGCCTGCTGGTATTCTGTAAGTTAGCAATGTCCGCTAGCATATCAAAGCTAGCAATCCCCCGTTGTTCTTTAGTAAAATTTTGTGCAAACAATGCCCTGTTTTGTTCAAATGTAATTGTGGGTGCCGTCAGATATGTCTAAAAATCACAACACATTAAGGACTTTCTTAATTTAAGCACAACAACAGATGAATAGCTTTAAGCTAACAAGATAGCTCGTACACTAGCAAGCTAGCTGATGGAATGTGCTTACTTTGATACTATAATAAACTAGCGAATCAACAACTTTCCTACCAAAGTCAAACATCAAGCACATGGTTGTTTTGGTTGGTTTATTGTACGTCAAATACAAGCAAGCCGGTCTCAGGTAGCGAAGTTCAATGCGAGATGCTCTGAAGTAAATCGCGTTATGAGGAATAAAAGAGCCCGGGTGACATATTGGCATTGGCATAGCAACTGTCACTCAAGAGTCGTTCGAATGTCAACATTACATCACCCAGGCTCTTTTAGGCATCCGGTGCCTTTTTAGCTTGACACAGCCATGGAAGGTTCCTTTAGAAGGAGAGAAATACACTCATTCAGCACTTACAAAAAGGAAACATGGTGCATTGAGCAGCTGTTTAAGGTTTTTTTAACAGGCTGCTGTTCACTGGTGAACACTGAGAAATTGGGTGGCACTCTTAGGTGCAATGCACACGAAGTCTAGGGCCTCCGAATCGGATTTACTTTTCACACCAATCGAATCTTTTAATTTCGTAAATACGGAGGCTGGCAACGAGAGATTTGCGTAAACACGGAGGCAGCAGATTGCGGTGAACCGACTGTAGTACATACCTCACGCCTGTGGGTGGCGCTTTAGCGCTTTATTTACACAACTGAAAAAACGTGAAAAACCTAGAAGAAGAAACTCAAAAGCACAAGGTAAAGGAAGCAGCAAACGGATAAACAAATTACACAAGACATTCAAGCTCCAATTAACAACATTACATTATGATGGTTAATAAAATCAGTGGTCAGACTAAAGGATATGCGAAAATGAATTCTTTTTTCTATTGATAATAAAGAGTTTGGAACAGTAACATGACATGTCTGTCATCCCATTTCCCATGATGCATTGCTCCGAGCATTTTACATACATTTATGAATAAAAAAGCAAATTAAATCGCTGGCCAATTTATATTTGTGGTCATGAAAGTTATGTTACGTCTGAATAAGAAGAATTAGATCAAGATAGGGGGCTAATCAAAAATCAGAAGACTGGGTTAATGTTAGTACATTCGAGGCCCACCATGAGGGAGATTTTGAGGGAGAACAAGGGATATAAATAGTGGTTGGAGATCACGAATTGATCACGTGGGGCAGTGACGTCATCAGGTTGCGTGAAACCGTGCAGACGAACACCAGCCCCCGTACCGATTCAAATCTACTCACTTTCTACCCCGGACTGCGATCGTTGCAGAAACAAGGTGCGGATAGAGAGTGTTCGTATGGATGATAGGGCTATCTGTATTAGCTATCCGTATCAGTTTGACAAACTAGGCTCCATGTAAACGACACTTTAGATAAAGCCACTGGTGTTGCACTTTACACTTGTAAGTAACCAGAGGGGAGAGGAATGAGTGGGGCCGAGTTGCCCTGAGGTCTCTATGGGGTGAGGAGGAACAACCAAATGGAGAACGGAGGAAAATAACGAGGCAGTGGAGGAGGAGGAGGAGGAGGAGGAGGAGGAGGAGGAGGAGGAGGGGTTGGTTATGGTGAAAGTGAGGACTTTAGAGCCCACAAGTGTCACTTTACACCCCAGCCCGGGCTGACAGACAGCTTGCACTCCTTTTTATTTTTGTCTGCTCTATTGTGGGAGGGAGTTGCATTTGGTCTAGAATAACGTATTCAATAACCTTTCTTTATCTTCCTTTCTGTCTCTGTAGGTATTTGATAACTATGCCGTGACGGTAATGATCGGTGGGGAGCCGTACACTCTTGGTCTGTTTGACACTGCAGGTAAACTAACCCATTCTCCTTTGTGTAGCCTACTGCCGTCATAATATAATGCAGACTGCAACCTGTTAAATGTGTTTGACAAGAAGTTTTAAATATGCTGAGCCCTGTTTAGTACAAGTTATAATTTACTAAGATATACTGCGCCTTTTACCACTGTACTGATCTAAGCTCAACTTCCTTGTGCTCAGATCTGTTAACTGGATACTTTGTGAACCATTAAACTGGCACTGGAGTTATCTCCCTTATCCACTGGAAAAGAGCATTCCTAGATGTGATATCAGTGGTTAGTGGTCCCCTCTACTGAGAAAATGGAGCCTTTGGCTTCACATAATAAGTGTCAGCTGTCTTTTAACATGCGCCAACTGTCTATTTCAGATATGCAATCATGTTTGTCACGTTCTTTGAATTACTATATGTATAAATTACTGTGGTCAGTACAACCTTGTGATGTTCAAAAACATAAGATTTTCTCCTCTGAAGTTGTGTCTTTTGGTAGTTTTGTGTCTCAGGTGTTTGAATTTGTTTTGAGTGTCCCTCCTGGCTGTGTTAACTCAGTGTCTGCCACCCTGTCCTTCTACCCCCCAGGTCAAGAGGACTACGACAGGCTGCGGCCCCTAAGCTATCCCCAGACTGACGTCTTCCTTGTCTGTTTCTCTGTCGTGTCACCATCCTCCTTTGAGAACGTTCGGGAGAAGGTTGGTCACGGCGCAATATGTCTATATTCATGTGTGTAGTCATCAGATGTTTGGCTTGACCTGTGTTTGATGACAATATGATGGAGTCTTAATGGCTAGTCCACAGTCTGGATTACACATCCAGACAACTGTGAATACAGACATAACTTCTCCGCTCATTTCTGGCTGGCTAGCTCAGTGCCTCTGTGTTTTATCTGTAAATACAGAACTGTGTGTGTGTCTGAAGTGAAGTCATGTGATGCTAAGGGAAGGGAAAGGTCTTATTTTAACATTTCTCAGAGATGTTAGTTTTTTTTCCTCAGGTTTTTGCACGGTTTATGATATTCTGCAGTCATCTTACCACGTTCCCTTTTTGCTCTCTGTCCTCTCACCTCAATGCACATGTTCTCCCCTTCTGTCCTGCAGTGGGTCCCAGAAATCTCGCACCACTGTCCCCGGACTCCGTTCCTGCTGGTTGGTACCCAGGTGGACTTGAGGGACGACAGCAACACCGTGGAGAAACTGGCTAAGAACAAGCAGCGCCCCATATCGCCCGAGGGCGGAGACAAGCTGGCGCGAGACCTGCGGGCCGTCAAATTCGTGGAGTGCTCTGCCCTCACCCAGGTAACGCCCAATCAGTGAGAAGAGTGTTTGCATGCCTCACAGGCTCTATCTGCCTGGGACTTTGTTCTCAACAGTGCAGGAATACCTTTATAGAAAGAGTTGCTTGTTGACTGTCACCCATGGTGCAGTACAATCATTCACCTGTCATGGTTACCAGGAGGTCAGACCCCCAACTCTGCTGTTGTTAACTGTTGATCAGGAGTGTCTAGATAATAGGTGTAAATTCCAATGCGTTTTCTTCCTGTTACAGTTTTCTTTCTTTTTATTTTCTTTTTTTCTTGTCTGTTCCGGTTCCTTCCTTTTATTGTCCTCATTTCTCTTTTCTTTCTGTTTTCTTTCAGAGAGGTCTGAAGAATGTGTTTGATGAGGCCATCCTGGCCGCCCTGGAGCCCCCAGAAACCAAGCCCAAGAAGCGCTGCACACTGTTGTAGACAGGGCCAGGTAGAAAGAGAGAAACAGGGACAGGAATGTGGACCATTGGAACAGGTAGACCACGTAGAAAAGAGGAGGGCAAGAAAAGAGGGAGGGAATGTGATAGACCCTTTTTTTTTCATCATCCAGTGCCTTGAGTAACCAAACTAAGAGAGTGAGGTGTTTTTGTGTGCCAGCTACCCAGTTTGCTCTTTGTCACTAACTGCCTAGTCTTTTTCAGAGATAGCCTTAAATATACAGCATCCGAGGAAATGAAAACTTCTCCACAAAGAGCATAAAGCACTAGGCATGGCGGAGGCGCTTCTTTGTCGTTTTTCGCTATTACTAACTTAATCAGGATACAGTAAGCTGTTAAAATGCACATCATTAGCGCACGCAAGCACACACACCAGCACCCCTTAACTAGGCCTAACTGGCGTGGTGAAAGTACAGAGAAACAAGCAAAATGAAATAAAAAATTAAAAAAAAAAAGACGATCAGTGAAGTGGGCGTATTTCACTTGTGTGTCATCTGCAACAACAAACTGGAACTCAAAAGTGCTTCTTACCTCCTCACTGCCTCCTGCAGGCAATAAACTGAACTGAACCTCTATATTCTTACGATCGCTGTGGAGAATTATGGTGTATTAATAATAACTTGAGTATTGTTTTTAAACAGCGGGGATGTTTTTTTGCAATTTGTTTTTTCAAACCTGAGTATTTTTATTGTTATTTTTAATATTACTGAATTGCTTCATATTGTGCCAATATTTTGAGTGCCACTCCATTGCTGAGTTTTTTTTTTCATAACAAACTGTTCCACTCCAGTAATCTAATCGATTTTTTGTTGTTATGATTATTAATGAGAATGCAATAATGACTCTGCGACAATGGTGACCTTGAGAATTTTTGAGCAGGTGTTTGAAATGGTGGAATGTATGTAATAAAACAAGACTGTTTAACTGAACCCCCTTGCTTGAAAAGTTCATTTCAAATTACAGTCAACACACCACTATACACAGTTTCCCCCCCCCTGCAATATATCAGGAGTTTAAGGGGCAACCTTAATCCTAGTGCTGTATTACAAACAATCTTGTATAATATACAGTTGTACTGTTTTATTTCTGTAACCAGTGGAACTCTGTTCTGTAAAATCTTCCCTTCATGTTCTCTCAGATAAGGACCATTGAACTTCTAATCTATCCTATTCTCCAATCAGCCTTTGAAAGGTGATGCCAGATTTTTTTCAGTGTTTAAACTCATGTTGGCACATTAAGATATTGGCAGTGAACCCCAAAAGCCAGGACTCGAAAAAGTAATAAATAAAAGTGATAACTAAGCTATAATTCCTACCAGCTCTAAAAGCTTACCTTTGGGAAATTATTTTTGTATTTTATTCCAATGCAACAAGCTCCCCATTTAATCATTCATCAGTGCATTAGAACTTGAACAAGCTTGATTAAAGCTTACGTAAGGGGCAATCATATGAATCTCAGTTCTCCAGGGCTTCTTAACCATGAATGGGGTCTGACCCAACCATGCTGCTGGTGCAGTAAAGCCAACGCCCGCTCTACAGAGAGCTCAATCAGGTCAGACATGCAGCTGAATCTGAAGACTGGTGGAATCAGGCTGGCCCTCACGTCCATATTGAGCGTCTTTGTTAGCTGTCAGGGCATTGGTTTGTCCCTTCCCTTTGCCTTAACAGTAATCCACCAGCAGAGGGGGACCTTTTATTGGGTTTCAGATGGTCCATAATCCATCGACCTATATTTGTGTTAAATGGTTGCTTGCTTAACTGCAGTGCAGAGGGTTTTTTTTTTGAAAAAAATCACACTGTGTATAAATTCATTTTCTTAATAGAGTGTGATAACAGTGCACTGCGGTTTGTTATTGTTGCAGAGTTCGTTATGAACAGGACAAAGAAAATAAAGATTGTCCTCACTATGCATTTCGGTAAAATTAAAACCTGAATGAGGTTTGTGTAGTGAGAATATGTCCTTAGATTCACAGCTTTTTTTATTGTTGCATTTTACAAAGCACACGAGTGATTCCAAAACTCAGAATGCTTATGAAGATTGTGAGGATTTGTGAGGGCACAGGGTGAGTTGTATAAGACGTGTGTATTTACGTGGTTGCCTTTATTCCCAACATCATCAATTGTAACGTGATGTGTGATGACATCAATCTTCACATTAATGCTGAGATTGGATTGCGATATCTGTGTAATGGGTTTGCTTAAACAAAACAAACCTTGAATGTCTGTGCACAGGGCCTTGTTGTTGTGCTTTCCCCTCTTTAATTCTCAAAAGGTCTGGCACAGAATGTTGGGGGTGCCGTAGTAGCGGTTTTGAGCTGTGTATCTCACAGTATCTCAAAACAATGCAAATTAATTGTCCAAACATTACATTACAAGGGGGGGATAAAGTAAATGAAGGCAAAACAGATGAAGGAAATATACAGTAGTTAGAAGCTAGAAGAGGACAAGAGAGAGAGAGAGAGGTAGAGATAGAGCTCTGGTTGATTAAGAAATATTTGCTAAATCTGAACAATTGCACTAGTGATCCCTGTTAGCATCAATCACAAAAAAAAAAAAAAAAAAACGGTAGTTGCAGCAACCAACTTTTCCAAATTGTATCTTAAAATAAACATTTTAGACAGGTTGCAGGTACAGGATACCTTCAATTCTACATAATGTAAAAGTAACTTCTGCATAATTCAAGGACTTGACCATGAAATCCATCATAGTCTTTATATATTAAGTATTGACATTGACATTGATGTCCCTGCCAAATCCGAGATAATCTGAACCTTCTCATGCACCCTTGTGTAAATTGTATATACAAAATGCTATGTACTTGGGAAAGGACTACAACAGTTCTAAATCAAATTTGATTTGTTGCACCAAGCTTAAAAACTTCAGCTGTGGTATTAATATAAGAACTGTGAGGCCAGATACAGTATCGTAGACATGGCTTAGTGGCCCACACATGCCTGAGTCACACTGCGTACTGATTATTATTGGATGGCCATCTGACCTCATTATATGTAGGTTGCCATTGGTAACAGGGGAGGGGGGGGGGGGGGATCTCACATTTTCTGTATTTTTTCCCCTGTTGTTTTTCTTTTTTTTCCTCACATCTTTTTTATGTGGTGTCTTCAAGGATGAGATGGGTTAAAATGAATTAGAATCCAAAACGATAAGCCAGCTGTGCATTGTACTTCACATACAAAACCCAACAAAGCTACAGACGCTGCTAGGCACACACATTGCATTTAATCAAAAATAGTGAACAACATGGCATCCCTGCAATGATGTACTGAATCTGTATCTGCATACTTGAGTAGACGCTACAACTACACCTTTGGTTGCCATGCGTCTGCGTCATCAGCAAGACATATTATGGGATGCTCTTTGTTTTTGTCACAACGTGTCCTGGTATGGAATGGGGGTGGTGGGGATAGTGGGTGGTGGGGGTGGTGGTGAGCACGAATACATGATAATGTGTGTGTGTGTGTGTGTGTGTGTGTGTGTGTGTGTGTGTGTGTTTGTGAGAGAGACAGAGAGAGAGAGTGACAGACACAGGACGAGAAAGGCCTATAAGAAAACTAATAGCATGGGAAATGAAGGAAACAGCTTCCCTCTGTTTTTTCTGCGTGGTGAAATACGCCACAATGACATTTTTGACACTGAGCTTCCTGCTCATCTACAGTAGCTGAAGTGTCTGCTGTGAAGTGGCCCATGACTACACATATCCCCCAAAAGCTAGTACGATACTTATCAGATCTCGTATTTTTGCCATTCCAACACGATGGAGGCATATTGTGTTGGCTTTGACCAGATTTGTCGCATAATGGTGACAAACAGATGAGCAGCATTTAAGTTTCTCCTTGGTCAAGCAAATGGAATAGAGGACTTGTAGCAATCACCTCTCTCTGATTTGAACTGTCTTGTTTTGTGAGGCCAGAGCTGCAGGTCTGAGATGGCGTTATGTACAGTTCAAGCATGCAGCGTGAATTAGCACTCAGGAGCACTCTACGATTATTATGGACTGGCAGTGGGGGAGGGGGTGCTAGTTGCTCTGCTTATTATGGGATGCCTGCGTTGTTAGGCGGGGGGAGGGGTGGAGGCAGAGTAACAAGGCATGGGGGGAGGGGGAGGGAGGGTGAAGTTGAATATTATGGTCTGGCTAAGGCCTGTTTCTGTCTTTTTTCCCCCCACTTCCTTTAAGCCATGGCTCCTCTGCTTACAAGAAATCCCTCCAGTGTTGCAGATCCCTGAATTAAGCATCAAGGCCGATGAGAAAGATCACGTCTGTGTGAGAATGTGCCCGTGTATCGCACACTTTCTCTAAAGTACAACAGAAAATGATAAAGAAATATGAACCCAGACAACAGAGAGAAGACTCAAACCTATGATTATCAGTAGGACACTGGGGAAAACGCAGTCGAAGAGGCTCTCTCAGGCCTAGGGGCATAGAGGAGAGAGCCTGGGACATGCATGTAAGAACAGTCAACACTACATTGCCCTGCATGACATTTGCGTGTACCTTTAGTTGAATATCAATGGCCTTGAAAATGGCCAGGCTTTCATACTTGAACACAAGAGTTAAGACAAGAGGCAGTATGTGTAGTCTCTCCTCACGTAAAGATATAACAAAAGGCATGCAATGAGTAATTTTCATTGTGAGTCTGTTTGTTGCCTGTCGCACCAGTCTTTTTCAGACAAAAGGGGGCATATATGTCTTGGCAAATTCATTTAAACTATTCTGTCTGTATGTCTGACGCAACTTGACTATGCGGCTCTGCTTTGCTCTGGATTAATCTGCCAGTCCAGATACATAGCACTCAGATGTTCTATCTGTCTGCCCATCTCTCTCTCCGTCTGGCTATCTTCCTGCCGGTATATCAGGGAATTTGCATGATCAACTCCATATGTGCCTTGCCTGGCAACCGTTCAACATTAAGAGCTGTGTGGAATGGCAAGGGTGTGATATGTATGTGTGTGGGGGTGGGAGGGGGTGTGGGGGTGGGTAGGAGGTGCAGCGGAAGGAGTATTATGGTCTGCATTTTGGCTTGCATGGTAATCTGACCCCCTCCACCCCACCCCCACGCCCCCGCCCCTTATGTTTATCTCCATAGCGACACTCAGCACAGGAAGAATATTATGGTCTGTACATTTCTTTTGAAAGTGTATTATGGGATGTTCGCTGAGGCCTGGGCGGTGGGGGAGGGGTGCGTGGGATTTGGTATCCATGGAAACCACCCCCATATCCCTTTGATTGGTGGGTAAAGGATGTTACTCACACCCCCCACACCCATCTTAACACACACACACACACACGCACGCATACACACATATACAGACAGAAAGACAAACAGACACATTGAGAGGTATGCAGTGGTCTATGTATATGTTTTATTTCTGTTGTTTTATGTACTGTGTGTCTGTCTGGCTCTGTGTGTGTATGTGTGTATGTGTGTGTGTGTGTGTGTGTGTGTGTGTGTGTGTGTGTGTGTGTGTGTGTCAGAGAGAGAGAGAGAGAAAGAGAGAGAGAGAGATAGAGGAAGAGAGAGCGCATGAGGGACAAAGGCTGGACCAGAGGGAGGGTGGAGACAAAAGGGAGGAGGTAGAGAGGGACAAACTAAGTAGTGTCAAAACGAGAGCTTGCTGAGTCAGAGAATGGTGGACTGGCTGATGAATTGACAGAGAGGTCTAGAAACGGAAGACAGGGTGAGGAAGAGAACTTTTGTAAACATGTTTCTTCCTCATTATTTCTATCTCAAAAAGTGAATTATGGGATCCATGTAAAGTCCACATACCACCTTTAGCTAAATATATCTGTTGATAGTTTTTTTCTAACTACCAAAGATTATTTTGTATAGCCTGCCTGACAGAGTTAACCAGATGTTAACATGTCATTCTGCAACCAGATGTCACTAAATGAAGTCACTGTATACAAATACTGCACCAGATCTGTTCCTCAAGCACTTTCTGGATACCCTCACTCAACCAGCTGCAATGAGATCTGATACATTAATACCCACATAACATGTATCTGATACTGCATACACCTGCTATAGTGTCTGTGCTTTGTATAAGCACTGTCATGTTAAGGGAGTTTCTCATATGTGTACTTTTACATAGGGTATTTCCTGCCTGTTTCCCTGCATCCAATTACTCTACTACTTGCTGCATTGCTTCTAACAATACCAACATCACGGGGAAACCTGACCTTTGTACAGGCCCAAATGGACAGCAAGACAGAGAGAAATAAACTGGTTGGGAAAGGGACGCGGGGTGAATGTAAAACATTACAGCATAACTGAACGGCATGCAAGACAGGAAAAAGTGCTATTCTTATCATATATCCCCAAACAGGTGTCCTCACAGTAAGGTGCAATGTCTCCCAAAACCAATGCCAATGGTTATGTACCAGGTGGATGTACATTTTAGGAACAGAAGTGTGAAATGGATTAACACTTTAATGACCACTGTTATTGTACTTATGCCTGGGTAAGCCTCTAGATAGTGCCTCTAGATAGTTACACTTCTACATTGATGTTGATAATGTTAGAATGAAGAGCATACACAAGGAATGACAAGATCCAGTATGACCTCTCTTTAACCATTTCGTGTAGTGCCTGAATTCCCCCCTCCCCCACCCCATGCACATTGTGTGTACATTTGTGTGTGTCTGTGTGTCAAGAGTTGTATACTTAGCAGGTTAAGACTATGTCATTTCAAAAGTGAATGGTGCTGTATGGCTCCATACTACATGTACAGTAGATGGGAGGTGAAATCTTGTAGTCATGTGGCGTGGTGTTGCCATGTGACAGCTTTTTTTCCTCTTGCTCTCTCTTTTTGGAGTTATGCTTATTGTGGGATGTCAGTGACTGTGCTCATTATTATTATGGGATGTTGGGTGGGGGTGGGAGGGGGTGAGTGTCTCCATGGTAACGTTGGTTGCTAGGGGGGCACGGAGGAATGGGGAAGAAAGTATATGTGGGGGGATTATTATGGTCTGTACGTTGCAAGGTAACTATGCAGAGTGGGGGAGGGGTAAGTGTATGTGGGGGGGGTTATTATGGGATGTCTGGCCCCTGATCTCTTTGTGTGTATGCAAGGGGTGTTAGTGAGTGAGAGAGACGGCGACGTCGTATGATATGCCGGACCATATCCAACATTAGAATACTGCTTAATGGATAAGAAAACCACTTAGGCTTTAGAACAACTATAACAGCAATACGACACATTTCAGGGTTTAAAGAGTTAATTACAGAATAACGTAATCCTAAATTTCCGAAAACAACGGGATCATTCAAGTTATGTGAGTAACCTTAACTGTACATTGTTGCAAATTGTGTCTGTTGGGTTTATAAGTTATAACAGAATCCCATGTATAAAAATACCAACAGTAGAACATGTGAGTGTTCTGTGTCAATAAGACAAAAAAATGGATTCATGGCGGGACGACATATTCGTGTCTTTGAATTTAGCCGGTAAAGCTAACAGGCTAGTTAGCAGGCATACAAAGCTGTCGCTTGCCGGAGGTATATCTAGCTAGCTAGCACGGTAATGTTAGTTAGCGAACCGCTTGTAGCTTGGCGGCTATAGCAAGTAATCCATCGAGAAACGTATATTTTATCTTCCAGCAATTTCTTCGCATTTACCTAGTCAATGGTATTTACTTTGGCTCTCGTTGTAATAACCCGGTTGGCTAGTTTTATAAGGAATACTGTAGGCACCGATATATAATAGGTCCACCTGGTACTCAACCTAACGTAACTCAACATTAACTTCCGTTTTCTTTTTGTTCTTTTTGATTTCACCCCCTCGCCACCGGCTTTCCCTCCTCCCGCTTCGACTTGGATAGACGCAAGATTGGGTGAAAGCCGAGGTGAAAACTACTTCAAGTATATTTGCCCACATTGTGAAGTGAAAATTCACGTTCATAATGTCGGGGAGTGAAGACGACAGAGATGATTTTGGACATACGGAAGACCGAAGCATGATTCAAGGTAATGCATTTAAACTCGAATTAGCTGGCACAACACGCACAATTCACTGTAGTAGCTAGCTGGCTAGCTTGGGTTAGATGGAAACAACCACTCTGCATCCTTCAACAAAAGCTGCAAACTGCAACCAAGTTTTAAGTTGTGTCAAAGCCTGTAGTTTACTTAAGACATTTCTCTAACTAAAGGTAACCTGATAAAAGAAGGTAGGTGGAACATGTCTTAATTGTTTTATTTTTGTGTGATTTGGAGTGCATTAGACGGATAAGGCACAGGTTTGAAGTTCTCGTCGTTCTGGGTCATGTTGGTTACATGATTATGATTATGATTATGTTCACACTAAATTCTAGTTTTGCTAGAAAAAGGTAGTACAAACTTTGAAGTTCATCTGAGTTAAGAGGACTGAACATTTGCAATAAATATAATCACAGTTGTATCCACATTCATTTGAGAATTAGCTGGACTTAGTAATGCCATGCACTTACTGGTCGATTGTCGTTGCCAGCAGTTAGCGTAGATGGCAAACTGCAACTATGCGGGTCACCATTTGCTAGCTATGGTATCGCTTGTTAGCTTACTTGCTAGCTCAGAGCCACAACTCCGTATCTCGAAATACATTCACGTTACAATACCTCTACGATGTCCACACTTGTGCCGCCGTAGAACACAGTCTGTGAATTGGAAGTGTTGGTGTGCAACCTAAACCTAAAATAGATGCTTTTTTTCACACGATGTTACCGAATTGAGGCCTACCGGTATTTTCGCGTGCAGACGATGGACTGCCGCGAGCTCTGTTGGTTTGGTAGCTAGTTGGTTAGCACGCTGATGACGTTGTTGTGTTTGGCGTGTGTGTACCCTGGCTGAAGGGAAGCGGTAGACTTCACTTCAGAATGTGTTTTTGTTGAAATTAATTTAGATCATAACTGGGCACAGTCGTTTTGCACTTTTTCGTTTAGACCACTTCTTACTTTTAAGGGGGTCGGATGTGACGACGGTAGCCGGGTAACGTTACCGGAAAAGTGCAGCGAGGGGCTTTCCCTAAATTGTCAACATTGTTGCCATCGAAACGATGTTTTTTATTGTTTATTTGTAAGCAGAGACTATAGTTTTTATTGTAACAATTGCAATTTTCTAGCTGATTTTTTTTTTATTTGGTATGTTTAACATAAACTTGTAAGGATAAGTCATAATGTTGCAAAGTACTTGAAGTTGGTCGCTCAGTCTTCAGCTGACATCAGGCTATCTTGTTTTTTTTCTCCGCAAACAGGCGTAGCTAACCTGTATGGCTTAATTAACGTGATTGATCTGAATCAACTAATCTTAACCTCACATAACCAATACAGTGTCTCGGATGCCTTTCTGTCTTACAAGAAATTGTTCGACTTATTCAAATGTGTCCCCCTATTGAACTCTCGCACAGCAGTGTCTTCCTGTGGTCACCTAGTTAATAATGTAAAAATCGTAAACTGGAATAATGTCCCATCGTTTATTCGTTATTTATTCCCAATCCCATCGTTTGCATGATTCCGCTCGACTGTTCCCGAGACTGTAAGGAACATGTCACTGTGGGGTCATGTCCTATCAGATACAATGTTACAAGAGTCGAATGACTTTGGAATTGTCAGTAGACCTACGAGTCAGTTTTGCACACTCAGAGTTGACTTCCCAGGCATGAACTGGCTACCCACAGACCTTTAGAGGGTTCAACAGTGTGTCCATCTATTCCTCTGCATTCTCAATCTGCAAGCAATTATGTTATAGCATTTGGGCTGGACATAGTTGCCCAGGTTGCACTGAGTGCACTGACAGTACATATAGGATCACACATTAACATCAGTTTTCAAAATGATTGCCGCTGCCAGATTTTGGAATGAATGAATACCATGGTCAACATAGACTAAACAAAGATGTAAATTTAGCGTAATCTGTATTACCCTGTTACTCGTATAAATAATTATTTCAGACATATGTATGTGCAGCATTTATCAGACAAACTAGTTTTTGTATGTCTCAATCACATGAACTAATGAAAATGCTGGCTTGTGACATGCCTGACATATTCTAGGTAACCATGGTTTTTTTTTTTCAGTCATATTTTTTTAATGTATATAAAAGTGAGATTTTTATTAAATAGAACCACTCTACCCCATTACTTAGCAGTAGTAAGTAGCAGTTTAGTGCGTTTGCGGTTTTAGCACAGCCATTCCACGCACTGTTTTTGGGTCCAGAAGCTGTTTGGGAGTGAGGTGGTTTGGGGCTGGGCTGATGGGTTCTGTGTATCTGCCCTCTTTCCAGATGAGGAGGAGCTGGAGGAGGACATATCAGAGGGTGAAGCCCCCAAGGTGAAGAAGAAGAAGAAAGCCAAGAAGAGCAAAGAGAGCAAGAGCAGCAAGAGGCAACGACAGCGACGTGAGGTGTGTGTCCGTGCGTGCCCCACACAAAAAATATTAGAATTTTGCAGCCTTACCCTCAATTTCCAGGTCCTTCTCTTTTTACTTATACCCTCTGTAAGTTAGCAACTATTGTGAAGTCACACCTTGCTGAAAATGGCAGCTTTGTTTGGACTGAGTCAGCCTCATGGCTCAGTCTGAACGAGTGCTTAGCATGAGCTGCTGCATCCCAGGGGAGCAGAATAAACACAGTCTTCTAATTTTAACACACATTTGGGCCTTGTTTGCCTGATATCTCATATAAACGCTCATCTTTTGCCCCATTTCTCACATGAATTCTTAAGATTGACTCGTGTATATAATTAATCTCTAATGGAGGAATGTGAAGTTCCTGAATGTGACCAAGCTGGAATCCAGAATAGGGAACATTCATTTTATATGCCCCCAGCACTTAATGGATGACATACCACTTTACAAGAACACTACTGCATACATCTTGAATTATACTTTGAGAATTGAGGGTAATCAAGCGCAGCCCAACTGTTCCTCTATAGTACTGTGCATATGCTCTCTTTCAGTATCACCGTGCATGGCTTGTAGGTACACAAACCTCATATGGTTTATTTCATGAGTGTTTGTAGACCTGTGCTCATGCATTTATTAGCACGTGTGATTTATTGATGCAAGCTTCTGTGTCTGCATATGTCTCTATTTGTATTTCAGAGTGGAATGATGTTGATGCAACCTGTGTTGGTATGTGTTACATTTTTAATGTACACATTTATGCCTGCCTGCATTTTAATTTCCCACGTTCGTGTCGTCCAGGATGTGCAGGTTAGCTCTCCAGAGCCCATGGAGCAGCCAGAGGTCGGGGGGGCCGAAGAGGAGGCTGTGGCTGCTGTCCGCTCAGATAGCGAAGGCAGCGACTACACGCCTGGCCGCAAGAAGAAGAAGCGTGCCAGTTCCGCCAAAGAAAAAAAGAGGAACAGTAGCACCGTGGAGCGAAGTGGAGGGGCTTCCAGTGCCAAGAGAAAAGAGCCGGAGGAAGAGGAGGAGGAAGATGATGACGATAATTCAGTGAGTGCTGGTCATCTGAGCTTAAACTATCGTTTAAAGAGCAGCAAGGCTTCAAAATGGGTTTCTAATTGGTGGATGAAACTTAGTTGGTAATGTAGTCTAAGGTTCAAGCAACTCTTCATGAAGATTTGGCATTAAGGCATTAATTCCATTCCAGCTTTGTATTGATCTTTAAAGAATTTCCTCATGGAAAGTTGAATTAAATCAGATTGTTTTTGCCACATCAAAGTATGCCTCATTGTCCAAAGCTTAAGGTGTATATAACCTCTGGGGTGCCCTGTCACATAAGTCTGGTCTGTGTTTAACTTGGACATTTCCCCTAGGAGCCTAAGACCTCATCCCAACTTCTGGATGACTGGGGCATGGAGGATATTGACCACGTCTTCAGTGAAGAGGACTACCGATCTCTCACTAATTACAAGGCCTTCAGCCAGTTTGTCAGGTATGGAACCATTTGTCAAGCTCTGAAGGTTGCAGCAGATTGTGTGTTCAGTGCTTTTAGTGTTGAGTATGGGAAGAAAAAGTGTATACAGAAACAGTGCAAACAGAGCTTTTGGCTCATCTTTTAAGTCATCTTCTGGTTCTCCCTCTGGATGTCATCTACATGTCATCTCTCTCCTCACAGGCCCCTGATAGCGGCGAAGAACCCCAAGATTGCTGTGTCAAAGATGATGATGGTGCTGGGTGCCAAGTGGCGTGAGTTCAGCACCAACAACCCCCTGCGAGGCTCAGCCACAGCCACCGCCGCACTGGCAGCAGCGAATGTGGCCGCCGCCGTGGAGAGCATGGTGGCTGAAGTGCCAATAGCCACACCTGCTCCCCCACCCCCCCCTGAACCACTGCCCCCTCCAGCCCCACCACTCCGCAAAGCAAAGACAAAGGAGGGCAAAGGTGAGTTCTACTGGGACCCTTAGTTAAAGAGGATAAACAACAACCTAAACCTGTCTGGTCAGGCACCAGTGTGTATGACATAGCTGATTTGACTCAGTTATAATATTACATCAGAATTCTGTGGGCTTGAACACTGTCTAGATTTCTGAACGCCACATAATTCTCTGAACAGGGCCCAATGCTCGCAAGAAGTCCAAGCCAGCCCCAAAACCTCAAGAGAAGAAGAATGTGAAGGCCAAGAAGGTAGCTCCACTGAAGATCAAGCTAGGAGGCTTCAATAGCAAGAGGAAACGCTCCTCTGTGAGTATTTGTGGCTTGTTTCCTCCTTTTCTGAATGTAGCCTTATGGAAACTTTTCTACCAGCCTTCTCACCTAGTGTCTGTAGTCAGGATTCTCTCATGCTCTCTCTTGTCAGTTTCATGTTTTCCTGTCAGAGTAACAGTGTGGCTCTCTTTCTCTCCTTGTCTCCTGATTCAGAGCGAAGAGGACGAGGTGGAAGTGGACAGTGACTTTGATGACGGCAGCATGAACAGCGTGTCCGTGTCGGACAGCTCTAACAGCCGCAGCAGCCGCTCCAAGAAGAAGCCCAAGCCCATCGCCAAGACGAAGAAGAAGAAGGGTGAGTGGACTGTCATGGTTTAAGGCCGATATACAGACGTGGACAAAATTGTTGGTACCCTTAAGTTAAGGAAAGAAAAACCCACAATGGTCACTGAAATAACTTGAAACTGACAATGGTAATAATACATAAAAATGAACTGAAAATTAACTAATCAAAATCAGACATTGCTTTTGAATTGTTGTTCAACAGAATAATTTAAAAAAATAAAACTAATGAAACTGGCCTGGACAAAAATGATGGTACCCTTAACTTAATATTTTGAAGCAATCACTGCAATCAATCGATTTCTGTAACTATTAATGAGACTTCTCCAACTGTCAACAGCTATTTTGGCTCACTCCTTGTGAGCAAACTGCTCCAGCTGTCTCAGGTTTGAAGTGTGCCATCTCCAGACTGCATGTTTCAGCACCATCCACAGATGTTCAATAGGATTTTTATCAGGGCTCATAGAAGCCACTTCAGAATAGTCCAATGTTTTGCTCTTAGAAATTTTTGGGTGTGTTAGCTGTGTTTTGGGTCATTATCCTGTTGGAGGACCCATGACCTGCGACTGAGACCAAGCTTTCTGACACTGGGCAGCACATTTCGCACCAAAATGCCTTGCTAGTTGAGATTTCATTGGACCCTGCACAGATTCAAAACACCCTGTGCCAGATGCAGCAAAGCAGACCCAACATAACCGAGCCTCTTCCATGTTTCGCAGTAGGTACAGTGTTCTTTTCTTTGTATGCTTAATTTTTGCGTCTCTAAACATAGAGCTGACTTGCCAAAAAGCTCCAGTTTTGTCTCATCTGTCCAAAGGACATTCTCCCTGAGGCTTGTCAATATGCATTTTGGCAAATTCCAGTCACGCTTTTTTATAATTTGCTTTCAACCCTGAAGTCTTCCTCGTTCAACTTTGACTCAAACAGCGATGGATGGTGCGATCTGACACTGATGCACCTTGACCTTGGAGTTCACGTCTTATCTCTTTAGAAAGTAGTTCTGGGCTCTTTGGTTTCGTTTGGTTTCTTTCTAATCTCCTGAGACAGCTCTCTCCTTAGCTTTCTGTGGTCCATGTTCAGCATGGTACACACCATGATACCAAACAGCACAGTGACTACTTTTCACCCTTTAAATATAGGCAGACTGACTGATAACAGCTTTGAAGACACCTGTAATGCTAATTAGAGGACACAACTTAGTTTAACATGTCCCTATGTCAAATTATTTTCAATCTTTTCTAGGGGTACTATCATTTTTGTCCAGGCCAATTTCATTAGTTTTTTTTTTTATGAATCTGTTGAACAACAATTCAAAAGCAATGTCTAATTTTGATAAGTTAATTTTAAGTACATTATTATTTATTATTACCTTTGTCAGTTTCAAGTTATTTCAGTGACCATTGTGGATTTTTCTTTCTTTAATGGAAGGGTACCAACAACTTTGTCCACGCCTGTATGCTCAGTTTCAGACGCAACGCGTAAGCACGTAAGCGAAAGCAATTCACTGCCAGAACAATAGGCTTGCGTAAAATGGCGCAAGTCTAGAAAAAGGGTCCGACGCACGCAAGACGTGAAAAGATGCGCAAGGGGCGCGCAATGGCCTCTTGCGCTTGTGCCTCTGACCATAAATCGGCCTTTAGTCTTCTTCCTTTTAACCTGGAGCTCAGCAGTTTCTAAAGAGCCCTCTGGCTGTTACAACACCGGTTCATGTTTGACACTCTACCTTTTCTTTCTCAGTGGAGGAAGATGGTGATGGCTACGAGACAGATCACCAAGACTACTGTGAGGTGTGCCAGCAGGGTGGTGAGATCATCCTCTGCGACACGTGCCCCAGAGCGTACCACATGGTGTGCCTGGACCCCGACATGGAGAAAGCCCCTGAGGGCACCTGGAGCTGCCCGCACTGCGTGAGTCACGTCCCCTCCCCAGCGCAACCTGGATTAGCAGCGTCATGCTCACGCTAGGCTTCTTGTCAGCAGTTTAAACCAGCCACACTCCACACACCTCATCCATCCTTTTCCATATGTTCTGTTCTGTCCTCTCCTATTGGCATGAAAAGATAATGACTAATTGCCAGAGGAAAGTTGAAGAATGACAATCTGTTCACACAGGAACTGATAATCTTTTTCCTTGTATGTTCTGTATCACCCTCTCATTCTACCCTGCTATGTTTTTGATCTCTTTTCAGGAGAAGGAGGGCATCCAGTGGGAGGCGCGTGAAGAGGTCTCGGAGGCCGAAGAGGAGCCTGAACCAGTCGGTGAAGCAGAGGAGGACGACCACCACATGGAGTACTGCCGAGTGTGCAAGGATGGTGGCGAGCTGCTGTGCTGCGACTCCTGCCCCTCGTCCTACCACATCCACTGCCTCAACCCGCCCCTGCCTGAGATCCCCAATGGAGAATGGATCTGCCCACGCTGCTTGGTGAGACAACCTATCACACTTCTGATATGAGCTTGACTGACCAGGATATGAATAAAGTTGTTCAAATTCAAACCGTGTTTACTGTGCGCTCAGAAAGCTCACTTGTGTCTTGTGGTATGTGTTTCTAGTGTCCGGCCTTGAAGGGTAAGGTGCAGAAGATCCTGACGTGGCGCTGGGGAGATCCTCCAGCTCCTACCCCTGTGCCCCGCCCTCCTGACCTCCCTGCTGACCAACCAGACCCCTCCCCATTGGCTGGCCGTCCAGAGAGAGAGTTCTTTGCCAAGTGGCACAACATGTCCTATTGGCATTGCTCCTGGGTGTCTGAACTACAGGTAAACACATCTATGTATGAAAAACGCATATTTCTTCACGTATTACAGAAGTCGTATTGGCATTGCTCTTTTTTTTGTGTGTGTGTCCGTCCTACAAGTAATCTAGTAAACTGTTATGTTATTACACTAGCTCTGGGTATTTAAGACCGTTGGTAAACACATGGCTACACCCGCACTATCGAGTACACACAGTATAACTCCCCATGTGGTTTATGATTAGCATCCGTTTTAGGCCTGTGGGATCGATGGCTTTGAGTTGGCATTTAGATTTGACTCCATTCAATCCGTTCCCCTCCATCTAGTTGGAGCTGCACTGTCAGGTGATGTTCCGCAACTACCAGCGCAAGAACGACATGGACGAGCCCCCTCCCATTGACTTTGGTATGGAGGGTGAAGAGGAGAAGAGTGACAAACGTAAGAGCAAAGACCCCGTCTATGCTAAGATGGAGGAGAAATACTACCGTTACGGCATCAAGATGGAGTGGATGATGATCCACCGTATTCTCAACCACAGGTAAGAAGAACACACACACACACACAATTCAACTGTAGCTTGTTAATGTCAACCCTGCAGAAGTGTGCTACGAAAAGGAAGACGGCAAAAATATTAATCTTATCTCTCTTTCTGTGTCTCGCACCATCCTGTTCTATGTGATCAGTGTGGATAAAAAAAACAACGTGCACTACCTGATTAAGTGGAAAGACCTGGCCTATGACCAAGCCACCTGGGAGGCTGAAGACATGGATGTCCCCGAGTTTGACCCTTTCAAACTGGGGTACTGGCACCACAGGTATGCCCCCACTTACATGTTCCTTCGCAGGAGCAGTGGTGTACAGTTCTATCGCTCTGTGTAACATCATTAAAACGATTTGTGTAACCTCACTCAAACGATCTGTGTAACCTCATTCAAACTATCTGCATCAGGGAGCTTATGATGGGAGATGAAGGGAGGCCTAGCAAGAAGCTGAGGGTTAAGGGCAAACTGAAGAAGCTCGACAGACCTCCTGAGAACCCAGTGGTGGATGTAAGTGTGTTTTAACGTCCTATGTGTTTGTGAAAAGGTGCGCGCACTTAATTGTCCATCCAGATGCCAGCTGTTTTATTTCTGTCATTTATGCTTAATTTTTGTCCCTTGCAGCCCACTATCAAGTTTGAGCGCCAGCCGGAGTACCTGGACGCCACAGGGGGCAACCTGCATCCGTATCAGCTGGAGGGTCTCAACTGGCTGCGCTTCTCCTGGGCACAGGGCACAGACACCATCCTGGCCGATGAGATGGGTCTGGGCAAGACTGTGCAGACTGCTGTGTTCCTCTACTCACTCTATAAGGAGGTGTGTGTGTGGGAGAGAGGGAGATTGAGATCGATTTGAATCATTGTAGGCCTCAATTCATTTCATAGTCAGAATTGGCTTTGGATTTATGGATAGAACATTTCCCATAAGGGGGAGGAAAAAAAAGCGTAATTTAAGGGCTCTGTGTGTTGTCTGTCTAATTATGAACATATTGGCATCTGTGACTCATTTATGTACAGTTGTTGCCTTGCAAATTGTGGGAAAGTTTTTGTGTGGTAGGAGAATTGTACCAGTTTAATGCATTAGACACAGACTACAGTCAAAAATTAAGGATAGTTCTGTGAAAATTAAGAATGTTCAGTGAGGTTGCCATGCAACGTTAGGACCTGGCTCTGAGACCACAGGTCCACTTCAGTTCTCCCATTATAATCCCTGTTTTAATCAGCCGTGTGCTTGTTGAAAACTCTGGTTATTATAAAGACACGTATGGCCTGCCTTTCACACATCACTGCCCTCAGCAAAGGTAATGTTGCTATTATCTGTGCCAAGTTAGTAGGGAATTTATTTGCTCAAATTTGGTACCATGTCCTTTGATACACTGTTGATGAATGTGCTTGTCCTTATGTTAGGGGATAAATTGAGTATAATCCTGAAAATCAGTGGCCACATTTTGTTTGTCAGGCTTGAGTGGTTCTGGCTCTGAGCCAGAATTGGAGATACTTCTGCCACCTACTGGTGAAACTTGAGACTAGAACTCGGCCTGTCAGCCATGTCAGTAAATTGATGTTCTTCAGTTCTTGAGTAAACAAACCAAATGGCCCTCCCAGCTCATATTAAGGCAACTCTAAGAGATCTTGGAGCTTTCAGTGGGTTCTGTAAAATGACCTCTTCCACTCTCCCTCTTCCCTCCTGTGTCTAGGGTCACTCTAAGGGACCGTTCCTGGTAAGCGCCCCCCTGTCCACCATCATCAATTGGGAGCGTGAGTTTGAGCTGTGGGCCCCCGACATGTACGTGGTCACCTATGTGGGCGATAAAGACAGCAGGGCTGTCATCCGTGAGAACGAGTTCACCTTCGAGGACAATGCCATCCGCGGTGGCAAGAAGGCTTCTCGGATGAAGGTGAGTAGGGAAAAGATGGTGGGAGGGGGTCTAGTAAACCACTAGTTATTAAGACTTCTTACATAAAGCATGTTGTTATGTATGGTTCTCTGTGACTTTCATTCCTACCTTTTGGTATGGGTTTTAATGGTTCTCCTGACCTCTTCTGTTTTATAGAAAGATTCACAGGTGAAGTTCCATGTGCTGCTGACGTCGTACGAGCTGATCACTATCGACATGGCTATCCTGGGCTCCATCGAGTGGGCCTGCCTGGTAGTTGACGAAGCCCACAGGCTTAAGAACAACCAGTCCAAGGTGAGTCTTAACACTGATTGAGTGCTGCTTTTCCTTGTTACCTGAGAGTTTAATGAATGAGAATTAACTCTGCGTTGTGCTTCTCTCCCTTCTACAGTTTTTCAGGATTCTGAATAACTACCCTCTCCAACACAAGCTGCTGTTGACCGGAACACCTCTGCAGAACAACCTGGAAGAGCTCTTCCATCTGCTTAACTTCCTCACGCCTGAGAGATTCTGGTAAGTGTGTGTGTGTGTGTGTGTGTGTGTGTGTGTGTGTGTGTGTGTGTGTGTGTGAGTGAGAGCTTGTGTTCAGTGGTTTTTGCCAATGTAGTCTTGCATGAAAGCTGGGTAAACTTGTTTCATAAATTGCATTCCAAAATCATTTTGTGTGTGAGCATGTCCTTTCCTCTTAACGTACGTAAGCAATGTCTTAACTGCCTGCCTTCTTTGTACCTCAGTAACCTTGAGGGCTTCTTGGAAGAGTTTGCCGACATTGCCAAGGAAGACCAGATCAAGAAGCTGCACGACATGCTGGGTCCGCACATGTTGCGTAGGTTGAAGGCTGATGTCTTCAAACACATGCCCTCAAAGACTGAGCTCATCGTCAGAGTTGAACTGAGCACCTTGCAAAAGTAAGTGCAAAGGATGGATGGATGGATGGATGGATGGATGGATGGATGGATGGATGGATGGATGGATGAGAGAAAGGGTGTAGGATAAAACTGTAACTGCATTGAATAGAGAGGAGGTATCCACAACAGCAAAAGTGTATAGCTTGTCACTTGGAAGAGATTTTGAATGTATTATGATTCTACAGGAAATACTACAAGTTCATCCTGACTCGCAACTTTGAGGCCTTGAACACCCGTGGAGGAGGTAACCAGGTGTCTTTGCTCAACGTGGTGATGGACCTCAAGAAATGCTGCAACCACCCTTACCTGTTCCCTGCGGCTGCCATTGTACGTCCCATAAAACTTTACACTATTGTCTTGGAACAAACCATGGATATTTACATAGGAAGTATAGAAAAAGAGTGTGCTACAAGTTAAGACACAGTGTTAAACTTGTGATTGATTTTCTCCAACAGGATGCTGCCAAGATGCCCAATGGCATGTACGAAGGCAATGCCTTGACCAAAGCTGCTGGAAAGCTGTTCCTGCTGCAAAAGATGCTTCGGAAACTCAAAGACGGTGGACACAGAGTGCTTATTTTCTCTCAGGTATGAATACTAAGAAACACATTTGTCTCATGCAGTTGCACACACATTTGACTGCATTTTTTAAAATTTAATTTAATTAAGCTTTTTCTGCTAATAGTGGTTCTTCACAGCATGGTCGTTTTTCAGTATTGTCTGGTCACACCAGTTTCGTCATGATTGTGGACAACAGTTTTACTGTTCCAAGTCTCTAATTTGTTGGTATGTTCCACCCCCAGATGACCAAAATGTTGGACCTGCTGGAAGACTTCCTGGAACATGAAGGTTACAAGTACGAGCGTATCGACGGAAGCATCACCGGGGGCATGAGACAAGAAGCCATCGACCGCTTCAATTGTAAGTGTCCCACAAAAAACCCAAAGCCTGCCTCAGCTGTCTGAACTCACAATTCCATTACTACATTCCGATACTATTTTACCAGACCCCAATAGGCTTAGCTAATACTAGATCCTCATTAAGTTGCACGTTTGCGCTCTTGATTTGTGTGGTAATGTTCTGTGTTCTCCTCCAGCTCCGGGGGCTGTGCAGTTTGCCTTCCTGCTGTCCACCAGGGCTGGTGGTCTTGGAATCAACCTGGCCACAGCCGATACGGTCGTTATCTACGATTCCGACTGGAACCCTCACAATGACATCCAGGTTAGACACGCAGCTCCTCCAATTGTTTTGAAGGCTTTTAGTGGGGTTGCATTAGTATAAATTTCCTCTTGAAATTCTAAGGAAAAAGGTTTGGTCCTATTGAAGATATTTACCCTCTTCTGTTGTATTTCACCCTCCTCACCAGGCCTTCAGCAGAGCTCACCGAATCGGCCAGAACAAGAAGGTGATGATCTACCGTTTCGTCACAAAGGCTTCCGTGGAGGAACGAATCACTCAGGTACAACTCGCAAGCCAACTACTGTACATGGACATTTTAAAGCCTGCTTATCTTCATGCCTTGATGATGTTGTTTTTTCTGTCTCAGGTGGCAAAGAAGAAGATGATGTTGACCCATCTGGTGGTGCGTCCAGGTCTTGGCTCTAAGACTGGCTCCATGTCCAAGCAGGAACTGGACGACATTCTGAAGTTTGGAACGGAGGAACTTTTCAAGGATGAACTAGGTCTTACAGGAGACAGCAAAGACGACGACAGCAGTGTTATCCACTATGATGACAAGGCCGTTGACCGGTTGCTGGACCGTAATCAGGACGGGATAGATGACGCCCCAGAACTGGCGAGCATGAACGAGTACCTGAGCTCCTTCAAGGTGGCCCAGTATGTGGTCAAGGATGAGGATGAGGAGGTCAGTCTAGTATTATGGTCCCCTTAAACTGAGAAAAGTCCAAAGGTGGTTATACAGAAAGTAATAAATAGTGAATTATCCTACACATTCTGCATGTTAGCCAAATGCAGAAGATTGAGGAAATCAGGGAATCCATTTATTTGTCCATGGTGTCCCTCAATCACCGTCTTCCTCTTGTTTTTCTTCCTCTGACTTCCTGGTGCTGTCTCAGGAGGAGGAGGTGCAGCGTGAGATTATTAAGCAGGAGGAGAGCGTGGACCCAGACTACTGGGAAAAACTGCTCCGCCATCACTACGAGCAGCAGCAAGAGGACCTGGCCCGCAATCTGGGCAAAGGCAAACGTATCCGCAAGCAAGTCAACTACAACGATGGCTCCCAGGAGGACCGAGGTAGTAGACGGGGTAACAAACGGCTCTGCTCTGCTCGGCATTTACTACATTCTAACCCTCCCCTGTGTTTGTCCTTGTTTGTTTGTTTGTATGTTTGTTTGTTTGTCACTTTGTAGAAGCATGTAGGTATGTAGTGAAGTGTTTTATGTGTGTGGAGTCTGCCTGTGTTAGGTTGGCAGAATGTATGTATATATATATATATATATAAAACAAATATATATACATTTTATTTTACTTATTCCCCCCTCCCACCCTGGGTTGCATTTTTTTTTTTTTTTTTTTTGTCTGTTGGCTTAAACTTGACGCATGCATTATCTGCCGATTATTGCATGATCAGTAGATTGAGTGCTGTGATCAACTCGCATAATGCCTCAAGAAAACGTTCCAGAACTTATATTGCAGTAATCACATGTGAAAGAACTTGATAGTTCCTTAACTCAGACATTTCTCTCTCAGACAAAACGTGCCTTTGGTGCCAATCTGATTGGATGGCTGTGTCAGACTTTATTCATTCATTATTTTTTTTCTTGATCGCCTCCTGGTGTATAAAGTTCACACTCAGTCATGTTTTTTAAGTCTCTGTGTTTGTGTGAACACTCAATCACTAGAAGTAATAGTGGAACTAGAAATGTGTGGGTGTGTGGCACTAGTAGAACCACTCTATAATTCTAGTCATCTATAAAGATGCGTCATATGATTTTCCAGGCTCGTTCCTAATTACTTTTATCTTCCCATTCTCTATAGATTGGCAGGATGACCAGTCTGACAACCAGTCCGATTACTCAGTGGCTTCTGAAGAGGGTGATGAAGACTTTGATGAACGTATTGAAGGTACACCTCCTGAAGTGTCATTGCTTGTGTATGTGGGGTAGACTGGTAGCGCTTCCTAAGCCTCGTATTCAGGACATGTGTTTGCATTATTTACTGGGTGTCAACAATGGACCATGGTATCGCTTCTGTAACATTCTTATCTCCTTTCTACTCCCTGCAGTTAACTCTCGCCGACCCAATAGGAAAGGCCTGAGGAATGACAAAGACAAGCCACTGCCCCCTCTGCTGGCCAGAGTGGGAGGCAATATTGAGGTCAGACCAAACTCCAGGACTGGTCAATTTAAAGATTTCCTCTGCTTTACTCTATATGTGCGGATGTACTGCTATGCGGATATGTGATTGGACTGACATGTTGGGCTTCCTTTCAGGTGCTTGGGTTCAATGCCAGGCAAAGGAAGGCTTTCTTGAATGCAGTGATGCGTTACGGGATGCCGCCCCAGGATGCCTTCACCACCCAATGGTTGGTCAGGGATCTACGAGGGAAATCTGAGAAGGAGTTCAAGTGAGTTGCTCCGCAGCTATCTCTGCTTTTTCAAGTTGAAATGGAGTTCCTCAGGTCTCCACAGTTGGACCTGGACTTTTTTCTTTTCTTCCATTTTAACGTGTGATTTTTCTTTTTCTCTGCCAGGGCATACGTGTCGCTCTTCATGAGGCACTTGTGTGAGCCCGGGGCTGATGGCGCAGAGACCTTTGCCGATGGTGTTCCTCGGGAAGGGTTGTCACGGCAACACGTTCTTACACGTATAGGTGTGATGTCACTGATCCGTAAGAAGGTATGACATCTTGGTGGCTTTAATGTAAATTAAAAGAAAGAGGTTGATCACACTAGTCCATGATGGTACTACTGTTAGACCCTAATATGACCCCACTCTGTGTGTCACCCCAAAGGTTCAGGAGTTTGAGGAGGTGAATGGCCAGTGGTCCATGCCCTGGATGATGGAACTGGAAGAGAGTAAGAAGGCAGCTGCTGCTGCTGCCGCTGCCCAGCCAGAGTCCCCAGGCAAGACCCCCTCCACCGGAACCCCGGCAGACACCCAGCCCAACACCCCTGCCCCAGGTAGGCCACTATTTACTTTTGCCCACTAGGTAGGCAACTATTTACCACAGTTGTATCCCATTTACTGTCGGTCTCCCTTCCCTCTCCTTACAAAATGCAACCATGTTTAAAGTATAGTTAACACTCTCTTAACTTCCGGAGACTTAACCATGGATATATGCCCTCTGTGCATTGTTTGCCATATGGACGCTGGCCTTTGTCCTCCGTCAGAGCAGCTTGCAGTTGGTACTGCCTTCACTGAACCCATTATCGGCAGTGGACAGCTTGGTTCAGCTTCTTTGTTTCCTTTCCTTGTTTACCTCATCCCAGTCTTTCTGTTGTGTGTGTGTGTGTGTGTGTGTGTTCGTGTGTGTGTGTGTGTGTGTGTGTGTGTGTGTGTGTGTGTGTGTGTGTTTGGCAAACACTTTGTCTTTGTGTTCCTTAATGGTCTTGTGTTCCTAAATGACCCTTACTGTCTTTTTGTCCATTTCGTGTCAAGTCAACCAGCAGTTCCCACCTCAAATTATTTATTTTGGTATTTCTTTATTTTCCTGTTGAAAGCCTGACTTATATGATGGATAAATCACAAATATAACAAATAGAGGTTTCATAAAGCCACTTAGAAATGCTTCATACTTTTGCTTATGGGGACCGATACGTACTTTGTGTACAAGCTTCTGCCAGATTTTTTGGATTTGTGTCAGATACAGTCTCTCAAAAATGGGGGGGGGGCAAGCATAGATTCTGTAATCTATCAGAAACTGGTCCAAATGAAAATGTCACATTCCTACTTGATAAATTATTCTCATGGTTCTAATATTTAGAATTTTCCCATCGTACTGAGGTGGGGAACTGGTTGAAATTATATAAAATAGCCCTAATATGAGCTCTACTCTTCATGAACTGGTTGAATTGGTATAGAATAGCCCTAATATGAGCTCTACTCTTCATGAACTGGTTGAATTGGTATAGAATAGCCCTAATATGAGCTCTACTCTTCATCAACTGGTTGAATTGGTATAGAATAGCCCTAATATGAGCTCTACTCTTAATCAACTGGTTGAATTGGTATAGAATAGCCCTAATATGAGCTCTACTCTTCATCAACTGGTTGAATTGATATAAAATAGCCCTAATATGAGCTCTACTCATCAACTGTTTCTGCAGAGGATGCCTCCAAGACTGAGGATGCAAACAAGGATGCTGACAAAGAAAAGGAGCAGAAGAAGGATGAAGTAGAAAAGAACGGAAAAGAGGCCAAGCCAGAGGAATCGGAGGTGAGCCTTCACATTCAACTCATGCCAGGTTCCAACACCTCTCAGTTGCCAGCAGCAAAGACTGAAAAGTCTGATGCTCTCTCCAAAATCTTATTATAAAATTTTAACCACATACAGTTTCTTGTGCAATTAATCCAAATGCACCATTAATGCTAACCTATTGTAGCACAGCTTAATCCAGCACCAGCGCCTAACAGTAGTTGTTGGGAATAGACTAAACACACATTACACCTGTAACAGCCTGTGAAGGTTGTGTTTGTAATTCAATGGACAATATAAAGTAACATTCATTAAGGTGGCGTTTTGGGGACTTTTGGCCATTTAAAAAAAAAAAAAAAAAACCTTGTTCAAAAACATTAAAGTTGGTTGTTTCAACTCTATTCAACTCAGGTTATTGCCATCCCTGACGATGAGGAGAAGTCTTCAACTGAACAGAAGGCCAAAGAGCCCGAGAAGAAAGAGGCTGAAGGCACCACAGAAACAGAGAAAGCTGGCAATGAAGAAGAAGAAAAGGACAAGGACAAGGACAAAGAGAAGGACAAGGATAAGGACAAGGACGATGACAAAGAGAAGGAGCAGGAGAAAGAGAAAGAAAAGGAGGGAGAGAAAGTAGAGAAGAGCGGAGAGGCTGCTGATGAAAAGGCAGCAGCGGACAGCAAGCCAGAGGGGTCAAATGGCAAAACAGATGATGCTGAAGTTAAAGGTGAAGTGAAGCCATCAAGTCATCAAGTGAAGGATCAAGTCTTCTTAGTTATTGTAGTCATTCTCAGAAGTCTGCACCATAGTAACAGTTTCTTTTTTCTCTCGCTCCTATTTGTCTTTTCATTTCTCTCCTGCAGCTGAGGACAAAAAGGACGACAAGCCTGAAAAGATGGACACCACTCCTGCAGCTGACAAGAAAGGTAATTAACTAAGGGTTTTACATCTGGCATCTACATAATGCAGCTCAATGCACAGTATTATTCAAAAGTTTGGGTTCCCTTAGAAATAAAGGATAAAAAGCTAAATAAATACGACATTTGAAATAAAGATTTGAAGGGTTTGAAATACAGATATTTAATACTTTTGTCAAACTAATGGAGGATTCTAAGTGACCCCAAACTTTGAAAAGGTGGTGTTGATATAAATACTATGGAAACCTTACTCTCATCACCACAGCCATTGTTGACGTGCATGTGTTGTGTTCAGATGGAAAGGAGGAGAAGGAGGTGAAGGAGGTTGTCAAGACGGAAGAGCCGGCCAAACTGCAGAACGGCGACACCTCCAAGGAGGTAGCTCTTCCAGGAGCCAGCGAGGAGAAGAAGAAGGCCAAGACCCGCTTCATGTTCAACATCGCAGACGGAGGCTTCACAGGTTAGCCAGTTATATTTGAACATCAATACCTCAGTGTCTGTGTTTCTCTCTCTGTCTTCCCTCTTTATAATTTCAATCTGTGTTATGTCTGTCTTTCATGGCCCGGTGCTCTTGTTCTCTTTGCTGATCCCCCATTAATAAGTTCACTTTTTATGACCGGCGCTGCGCCACAGGGACTAATTAGTGGTGTAGTTCCACCTCATGATTAATGTTCAGTGTGCAAATCTACCGCTTGACTAGACAGTATCTTGTGATGTAGAGGTTCAAATATCATGACATTTCCCATGCTGCATTGCCACCACATTTTTTGGATGGGCGCCCAATTTTGTGCATAAGGGATTGCTGCAACTGACAGATTTCAATGTCTTAGGAACCGTCTACGTTTTAATTCGGTCTGCAAAACCAGTTACACCAGTTTTCCTCACCCTCTGACATGGTTTGGTCTACCTTCAAAATCCTTTTCGACTTAAGTGTTTACGGAACATTTACACAATGCTTGGAGCCCAGTGATTGCTGCTTGCAGATACATGTTTTAATTTATGGTAATATATGCCCTGCATGTGCACAGGCGGTCATATAGTGTCACTACTTCACACGATTTTAGTGTACAGCTGACATAGTCACAATAGTTCCTTACATTTTTGGAAACCTAGAGATCTTTCCTATTTAATGCGGTCTCAATAAATAGCCATAGTTAACTTATTCAAAAGATTGGTAGGGTCTTAAATATATGGGAGTCAATAAAATGCGGCAAGGGCTAATAACTGCTTATTACTTTAAAACTACTATTCACCGTCTTGATAGAACAATGAAATATGGCTCAAACATTACATTTTAAGATTAATATCTTGGGACTAGAGGTTGTATGTTATTGGTTTTGCCAAGATGGTGGCCTCTTTTGGCCTCATGACAATTAGCAGTCCATATTGGTATCAGCCTGGGTGTAAATACTTAATGTTTGGCATGTTTGTTTTATCTGTTTTATCATATTTGTTTTGAGACGTCTATGTCATCATGATCAGTACTTTCCTGAAAATCCTCTTGTATGAAATCTGACACATCTTCTGCCCTCTGGTGGATTATTTGTGCACTGTATGTGCAGTTTAGGCAGTAGTGGGCCTCTGAATGCTTTATTCAAAATGGCTGCCTTCATGTAGTAACTCACAAGTATTTGGAGGGAAATCTTTGGTAATTTTTTCAAAAGTTACTGGAAGAATAACATTTCTTTTGTTCATAATATTTCTATATAAAAATGTGCTGTATTCAAGCAATTTATAATTACTTAATATTTCATACTTTAATTTATAATACAATCGTGTCAAATGTATGTATCAAATATGATACAGCAGATATTAAAGGTTTTTATATTTAGTATGGCATTTTTTTTTTAAGTATATAAGGCAATTCATTTGTAGATCCCTCCATTGTCTTTGTATTGCAATTCATGATGTTGACAGAAAGATCTCAGACTCTCAGACTGTATGATGACCCAAAGCTTAGTCATTTGACTCACTAACTGAGGTAGTGAAAAACTTTAATGTGCAAAACAGGATACTGTTTTCATTTCTTAGTTT
The DNA here is from genome assembly GCF_963457725.1 of Sprattus sprattus. Classification (NCBI taxonomy): domain Eukaryota; kingdom Metazoa; phylum Chordata; class Actinopteri; order Clupeiformes; family Clupeidae; genus Sprattus; species Sprattus sprattus. Next base: position 43,809,474 of record NC_137923.1, on the reverse strand, counting down.
CACTTCATTCTTGCTCATTCTCTGACTTTAAATGGCAATCATATTGGCGCTGCTATGGGTTTCGATTCAAATTTCAAGAATCGATTCGATTCCGATTTTTAAGTTTCAGAATCGATATTTTCTCAGATTCCATTCGATCCGATTTCGATTCGATCCGGGGGTTAATGTTATTAAAAATGAAAAATGCATTTGAACCGTTTCCTTCACTTCATGACTGTGTAGAGAAGCAACATATTAAAACTAGTATTATATCAATATTAAACAGCAAATCTTACAAGTATTGGTAGTTACTGATGGCTGGAAGACTGATGAAAAGGTTAAGGGTCAATCTACCTTCAAGAAAGATAATTCAGGACAATAAATGGAGGACATCATTGAGGTGACTATCTGCAACAGTGGATTCCTACTGGGACACTAACCAGTGCATTATTATTATGCTTGAAAAAACAACGATCTTTGGACGTACAACTCGATAATCGGTCATTAATATGCAAATTGGTTAAAATTCGGAAAATCGATTTTTTTTCAACACAGCTCTATATGTGGTTTGTCTAGTTTTATCTTGTGGTCATCTCTTGCTGTTTGAGGATTGGTCCACCATATCAGACTTTTGTTTGTGATCATCTGTTTATATTTCTGTCTCTCTCTGACTGTTTTTGCAGAACTGCATTCCTTGTGGCAGAATGAAGAGCGGGCTGCCACCGTCACGAAGAAGACCAATGAGATCTGGCATCGTCGTCATGACTACTGGCTCCTGGCCGGGATCATTCAGTATCCTTTAAGCTTTATCTGTTGTGAAGGTCGTGTGTGTGTGTGTGTGTGTGTGTGTGTGTGTGTGTGTGTGTACATGTACGAGTGTGTACCTGTCAGGACAACTCTGTAGAAACATTTCGAGATATGCCCCTTCACCTCACTGCTCTGTAGACATGGCTATGCCCGCTGGCAGGATATCCAGAATGACGTGAGATTCGCCATCCTCAACGAGCCCTTCAAGGGCGAGATGAACCGCGGTAACTTCTTGGAGATCAAGAACAAGTTCTTGGCCAGGAGGTTTAAGGTATGCTGTGTTTGTGTATGTTTGTTTGGAGGCCACAGTGCATTTATGTTTCCACAGGGCTCTTCAGAAGGCGACATAACTGTACGGTATACATGCTAGCTACCTGGAAACACATGGCTGGAGCTGTTTGCATAAATCACGTTTTGCTTTAGCTTTGCTTGCTGCTCATCGCATTTGACTGATGCATCGCTTGCAGTATGTGATGGCCCAGTGCAATAGAAATGATAATCCCACATAGTCCAGGCAAAATAGCCCATTTTGGAGCCAAAAATGGAATTAATTGTAATAGAATTTTTTTCAGCGTAGATAATTTCTATGAGGTGTCCAGAACAACATACTAAAAGTCCTAAGAAATCCAAGTTGAGGAAATATGTTTAATTCTCATCAATCTGAGATGTGTGCTAATAATGCATGGCAAAAATACACCTCAAAAAATTATTTTTTTCCTTTACTCCTATCAAAATAAAACTTTACACAATGAAAGTACCCATGAACATTTACATTTTTTGTATTACAAATTTCTTTGAAAATGAATTTGAATATGCAAATGGCTATACACTAATCGAATATGCCCAAAATACACCCAATGGGCTTAATTTTTTCCTTTACTCCTACCACAGTAAAACTTTACATAGTAAAAGTATACATAAAAAGTAACTTTTTTTGTATTACAAGTTTCTTTTTAAATGAATTTGAATATGCACATGAGCGTCACACTTATTGAATATGTCCTGATTGCATAGTCAGAAACACCATACCCCTGGCATGTACTACCAAGCCAGGCAGTTTTCAGGTTAGAGGCCAGTCTAAAAGCAACATTGCCATCTCCCATTGGCAGTAGGATGATAGGATGAAGATTTGGCCGATGTATTTGTCATACATATGAATGTTGTTTCTGCCTATGGACATATTCAATAAGTGTGGAGCTCATGTGCATATTCAAATTAATTTCAAAAGAAACTTGTAATACAAAAAATGTTACTTTTCATGGGTACTTTCACTGTGTAAAGTTTCATTTTGATAGGTGTAAAGGAAAAAATTCAAATTTTGAGGCATATTTTTACCATGCATTATTAGCACACATCTCAGATTGATGAGAATTAAACATATTTCCTCAACTTGGATTTCTTAGGACTTTTAGTATGTTGTTCTGGACACCTCATAGAAATGATCTATGCTGAAAAAAATTCTATTACAATTAGTCTGTCGTAAAACGCTAGTTTGCCTGGACTAACAGGGAATACAAGTAAAGTAACGTTGTTGTCGGTGGTGTTTTCTGACTGAGTGGAAATATTGTCTTTGAAAAAGTTCTCAAAAGCTATGCTGTCTGAGTACAACTTGAAACGCTTCTTCTTTGTGTGTGTGTGTGTGTGTGTGTGTGTGTGTAGCTGCTGGAACAGGCTCTGGTAATTGAAGAGCAGCTGCGCCGGGCAGCCTACCTGAACATGACCGAGGACCCGTCCCACCCCAGCATGGCCCTCAACACGCGCTTCAGTGAGGTGGAGTGCCTAGCCGAGTCCCACCAGCACCTCAGCAAAGAGTCCATGTCCGGGAACAAACCGGCCAACGCCGTCCTGCACAAAGGTGAGACGTCACCTACTTAAAGTGGTCTCTGATGTGACGTTGAGGTGGGTTGTGATGCAGCACTAAAGTTAACATTGCTCGCCATGTGTTTTTGTACTAGGAACACTAACCTTTTGCTAGTCTTACAACTTCAGTTTGTAATGACTTGGTTATTAACTCTCTTCCATGTGTCCATTTTCAGTGCTGAAACAGTTGGAGGAGCTGCTTAGTGACATGAAGGCAGATGTCACCCGTCTCCCAGCAACCATTGCCCGGATACCTCCTGTCGCTGTGAGACTGCAGATGTCCGAGAGGAACATTCTCAGCCGTCTGGCTAGCAGGGGCCCGGATACACAGTCACAGCAGGTGTGTAGGACTCTGAGTGTGTGTGTGTGTGTTGTCTGAGAACAGTCAGAAATAATTAAAAGTTAATAGTGCTGTCATAATAAAACTGCGCAATTAGATTTTTGTTGTGAGTTTATTTTCTTTATCGATTGACAGTGCTAGTAAATAAAACTCTATAGTAGGCTGTATGATAGCTGGTGTTCTGTCACAGACAGAAACTAATCAGTGGTAAGAGTAAGGCTTCAGTTGTTGTTGATGTAAATGTTAATTGTACTCTGTGTTGTGTTCTGTTCTGTTCAGGTATCACAACAGTAGCCTGTAAGGCTCACCCTTGACCTCCCCTGCCACCAAGCACCGCCCACCACCTCAACATTCCTGATTGGCACCTCAGAGGACATCTCGCCTTAGCTTGAAGCCACACCCCTTTACCTATATATGGACATGAAGCGTTTCTATTGGCTTTAAACCAGAAGGCTGAGGAAACTTAGCTATTTTATTTTTTTGTTTTGTTTCTTTTTTTTTCTTTATTAATATTATTGATATAATGTTATTATGGTTTTTTGGGACCTAAAATAAAAATTCAATAAAGGCCTATGTTTCTTTCTTTTAAAAACATTTTTTTCTTTTACTCAATATAGTTCTGACGAGAATTGTGGTGGCCCCGACACCTTGTTGGATGCGAAAATTGTTGAGAAGGAACAAATATTTGCACTGTAGTGCTGCCATAGAAACAAGATAAGATTGTACTGGGCGTCACACCTAATATTCACATTTGTCCCCTGATTTCAAACTTATTTCTGTGATCACTGGTGCATGTCTGCCTCAGTTTTCATGGTTCATGCAGGTCTGACAAATGAACATGTATTTCTGTAGTAGATGCTCTAATCAAAGTACCTTGTTCTACCAGTGAAGCACCAAGAATATACAGAACCAGTTTTGATTGCTGGTTTGAAATGACTGCATACTTGACCTATTTCAGTAGATCAGGCATGTTGAGTCTCCATGGCAAGCATTTGTCTCCATGGTACCATTAGAATTAACCTAGAACCAACTTTCCATCTGTACTTTTAACACGATCTTTATTCTTCTGGAAGACTGTTTCATGAATCAACCATAGCGTAACTGTTTCTGTGTGTCTACAAGGTGAAAATGATAACACTGACCAATCAGATGTGCTGGGCATCTACTATTTATCAAATGCTGCTGACCGTGTTTCAAATTAGCTGTCAAAGTCCAACCTTAGAGCATTTATTTACAGTTGTAACAATCCATCATGTCTCTTGCAGATGGATTTCATTTTATTTTTGGCACCTGCCTTTGGGCAGCAGTCACAGAATGCAATCTGAAGGCCAGTTAGTGTCAATTAACTACTTGAACTACTTGTCCAATCAGGATATCAGAAAAAAACTGGAAAGGAAATAAGTCTTACACATAACTCATTAGAATGACATTATTTGCTCTTTACATTGTACTCATCCAAAAGAAAAAAACTTTGATTTCAACCCCAACCGTAGAGTAGAACAGACTCGGTAGGACTAATTTGACCTGGTTTATAGTCCCTCTGTGGTCAGGTGAGCTGGTAGACACAGTCAGTGGAGGGGTACTTGGGCAGGTTGAGCTGGTACTTCTTCTCTAGGGCAGGGGGAACAAAGCGCCCCCCTAGGAAGTGGTACCGTCCCCTGAACTGGGTGGCAGCTTGTTTTGGTGCGGTGAGGGAGATGAGCATGTCAGGCTGGATTCCGTCTGGGCTGCCCTTCTCCACGTCCCAACCTTTGCAACACGGAGAATTGGAGAGACAGTTGGATTCATGTACAATGACAAACGTGCAACTTAATTAAATCATGTTTTGATCATTACTTGATTAATTTATATACATATATTTGAAGGGCTACTTTTGACCACTAAATGGCCACAACTGCTCTTACAATATGTATATCTTATTTGGATTTTCCTATATTTCACATAAATGCTTTCTTACCTGAGGGGATGTCAACACTGGCAATGGGCACAGTGGTCTTCTTCAGTGTGGACAAAATGGCACCAAATGGCTCACGTACGGCACCCTGGAAGCTGAAGCCAAAGATGGCATCCACCACAAGGTTGTAGGCCTCATCGATCACCTTAGCCTAGGGGGATGGAAGGGATATAGTCAGGCTGAGCCACTTATCACGCGGCTACAAAACTGACAAATCAGTTCAAATCAGACCTACAACTATGGGCATAGATTTGAGTAAGGAGGTTGACGGTACACTAACTGAAAAGAGTCAGCCAATGATACTATGGAAAAATGGTATGGTGGTGAATAAACCAATTCATTCATGTATCACAAACATTCACAGAGGCCCAGCTAACCAATTATTGTGTGCTATGACTTAATGGAGTTATACCTCAGGCATCTCAGATAAGAAGGAAATTCCCATCTTCTCACACTGGATGGTCAAGTTGTTGAAAAGGGGTTTGTTCGGCCTCTTTGGGTACAGTATAGTAGGTTCATAGCCCTGTGGGATACACATACATTTCACACATTCACTCTTACAAGAACAGTGACTTAATGATCCTAACAAGCCACCTTTTAAAACAAAACACTCATATTACTGAAAACGTATATTATTATATAACTGAAATATATGAATCATCTTGATTCATTCCATGTCACAAAAGGCTTTATTAGGTTTCCTCAGCTAATACCCAGTAATGACTCATTGCTCGTCTTCTAAGGGTCAATCAAGCCAAACGCTACTCACAAATAGTTGAAGGTGTCGTGCACAGACCAGGCCATCCCCACCATTGTTTCCAGGGCCACAGATAATCAGAACAGTGGGGTTTGTCTTCACCATAGACTCAGCAGGATAGGCCTGAGGAAGGGAAACGAATATCTGTCCATTTTATTTATTATTTCATATGAACTAGCTTTATGTGCTATATTAAAGGTTAATGTGCAGTTTTGCTATATAAAAAAATGCAAGTAAAATATAAAATGCAAACTAAAATATCAACTACTTTGCAGTCATAAAGTAGAACAATCTGCTGAACTTTACAGTCTTTTACAAATGACACCAGAGGAGCTTGGCAATCAAGGCAGTTGAAGGATGAGGCCATAGCCATTTGGAATACAAGACACCACTACAAGCATGTAGACACACAGAATAAAAAAGGGGGTTGTAGGTTTGCTGGTTTGTGTCTTCCCTGAGCTGAAGTGTGTGTCCCACCTTGGCGACAGCCGTGGCACAGCTGAGTCCGGCCAGCTCCATGAGCTGGTCCACACTGAAGCTGTAGTCTGAGAAGAGCTCCTCGTCAATGCCCTGAGCTTCTTTCTGTCTGTGAACGAACAACAGAAGGCATTCTCATCTAGACCAGATCCATGGCCCACTGGCCTATTTTGAGATTGTTTGGTAATTGTACAGGGACTTTTGCGTTGAATGCCACATGTGATTTGACTTTGTTACCACTTATCCTTACTGCATAAAGTCAGTGACAAGTAAATACAGTTAGGTTTAATAAACGTTTAGAATTCTTCAGAACTGTAAACTGTAAATCCTGTTAACTTTTCCAGCTATTGTCAACCCCCACACGACACAATACACCCTTCTGTAGTGGGTTATGGATAGTGGGCACAATACATTATAATAAGAGCCACTTGCTGCTGAGAACAGAGAAGGGCTTCATGCACTCGTTGTGTTGGGCATTGAAAAAGGCCCATAACAGGATATGTTCCCACTGCAAAACCCCACCACAAGAAAAACCAGGCAGTTTGTTTGTGATGATTCCTACCCGAGATACTTCACTGGATGTGCCATGCTGTGCAGTGCTCTACAGGGCGATTCTGTGCGTGTGAGACTCTGGGAGAGGGAGCATGCCCTCTGTGATAAGACCTTGCTTCCTTCAGATGTCACAAGGAAACCAATTCCCAACAGGGTACGGAGCCCAAACATCCACTTGGTCTTCACACCTAGAAACACATCAAAGATGACTAAAATGGACAGTACACAGGTCACCATGAAAAAGTCCTCTCCAACTTTTTAATAACATTTCACGCATACAGTCCACCCCCCCCCCCCCCCCCCCCCCCCATGACTGAAATAAGACACAGTTTTATAGTGACATTAATTCTATTCGCATCAATGTAGTGCAAGAGAGGCCCTTGGCACGCACTGTTTTGGGCAAGTAAAGACCATGATTAACGGGTAAAATAGAACAACTGTGGATGTCCATGATAATGTGGAGGAGGCCAGGTGTAGAGAAAGTAGCGCACACAAGTAATAAAAGACACATCTTGATTTATATAGCACACACCCCTTCCATTAAAAAAAGAACGCAAGACTTGTCCTTACAGTAACCACCACAAGTTGAGTGGCCTGGTGTTTAGTTACATTAATTCAGCTGCAATTACGGCAGTGTTAAATCCAGCCATGGTTGGTGTCACCTCTCAAAAGAAGCAGAAACAACTAACCTGTAAGCTGCACATTCATTTGCCCACTTATTTCCTTTTGCGAGAACTTTAAGTTAATTTCCGGGTCACACATTTCAAAATAATAGCATTATTGAAAGATGATGTAAGTATACATTTACCTCTCATGGGGACTGTTTCAAAATAGATAGCTTGTTAATATTTAGATATTCTTTTTCTTTTTCCTGGTGCCTTCATAAACTTTATAACATGTCCTTTGTCGGTTCGGGAAAAAGGTTGTCACTGTGTTAATTTACTCCAGTCCACTAGGTGGAGACGGTTTGAATGATATTGTTTTGGTCTTGACCACCGACAAAGAAGACATAGACCAATTACTTCCGCTGTTAGCAAGCCGTCTCAAACATGGCGGCGGGGCCAATTTCAGAGCGTAATCAAGGTAACTATTTTCCCAAACATATTTTTAAACGTGGGAGTTGTTCAGTGTAATGGTATGGGCTTTTATTTCAGCATATGACTACATTTTGCCATGTACGAAGCAGTGGTGAAAGCAAACAACTACATTCTAGTCGGAACTATCCACCGCACCACATAGCTAGCTGGCTAGGGAGACACGTTCATTCATTTCACACAATGCATCTTCTGTAGCTTTTAGCGGTAACTAAAGTTGTTTAACTTGAAAATCATTGGTGTGATTTTGCACTCCCTACAACCGCAAGTTTTATTACATTTATGAATGTATCTTTAATTTTAAATGTCACGAGCCCAGTACTCGTGCACACACCTGGTGGCAGGATGAAACAGTAGTTCACCAGCTAAGTTAGTTTCTATTTAAGTGGTCACTCTTGATGGCTAGGTTAGATTTGAGAGGAGGCCTGAATTGACAGTAGAACCTCTTGTGAACATCTGTAGGAATGGAAAATTGCTATCGTGACTTAAGCTGGCTAAACATTTGTTTGATTCCATCTGGAAGTTGACAATAGCTGGTTGGTTATGGTTATATTTTCAATGATCTCAAGACTGTAAACCTCTCTGAAGCATATCTGTCATTTCAAAACTCTAGAAAAGAGTTATTCTCGCACTCTAAAAAAGTAATTTCTTCATTGGTAGTCTACATGCGTAATGTGTATCAAATTGAAATGCATGTTGTGTGAACTGTGAATAATTGTATCTGGTCTCTCCATCATCACCATCTTTTAGATGCCACTGTGTATGTGGGTGGCCTGGACGAGAAGGTCTCTGAACCTCTCCTGTGGGAGCTTTTCCTGCAAGCAGGACCCGTCGTGAACACACACATGCCTAAAGACAGGGTCACAGGACAGCACCAAGGTAAATATAGCACACATAATGATCATTGCCAACACAGGAAATAATCGGGAATGTAATTCATTTTGATTTAATGTGAGATAACATTACATTGATGCATTTAGTAGAAGATCACATATGATCTAGCATTAGTGTAGCTGTTTTTCGTGGTGAATGCAGTCATAACTAGGGACCGAGCCGCTTTTTTCACCTCCGATACCGATATCTGAGGTTTAGTATCGGCCGATACCGATCTGATACCGATATAAAAAAACAGCGCAAAACTATGGTAACTGTGTGTATGTGTGTGACCACACGTGCAAGAGGGAGAAATGAGGAGTGCATAACATGAAACCTTGGTGCATTTTTTGCTCATTTGCTACTTAACATCATGTCTAGTCATCACTATCAATTCATACCATAGGCTAAAAATAATCACAAATAATGTACGTTCTAACGTGTCGCGCTAGTGTTCATATTAGTTAGCAATCATATATCCGCTAGCGTCAACTTTTACGTTACATTGTAGAGGCTCAGCATGGTGACCTGTTAATGTAGTTGCTGGTTCTAGTCTGTTAAAAGACCCACGATTACCAAAGCAGTATTCTTTATCTCCCTTTAATGTGCATTCATCAATTTCCATTACATGACGATGCATGTGGTCCTACATATGTGTGTGTCTGCAATGAGAATGGGGACTAATTAGCACTGCACTGAATTACTTTATCATGAGTTATTGCTAAACGATAACAATTTCACAACTAATATTACTCGATACATATAATTGTGGACATTACACAAGGCAACATGAATCTCATTCATAGCTCATCCAGTCGAAATCTTAACAGGATGAACCCATCTTTATTACAGCGAATCAACATCAGGACATAAATCTCCGCTTAGCATGCTAATCGCTACTAATAGCAACGGGCACTCATAATACACTACCTATCAGTGGCGGCTGGTGGTTTTTAAAGTGAGGGAGGAAGGACTGTGCGCCTGGTTGCCATTGGCCTGCTTATTCCGTTGGTGGCATAAGTATGTGAGATACAAGTTGTTTCAGGGTGTTTTTGTGGACTACAGTACTACAAAATCGCAGGCAGGGATACAATTGATTGTACTTAAAAGGCTGGTGGGCAGCATGTCTTTGGACTAGACAAGGCCAGAAGGAAAGGATGCAAAGCCAATTAGTCGAATCAGGCCTACTCTTGATTTGAAAAACTACATTCTAAATTTTGGGCCTACCATTTGGCCTATTTTCCCCCTCAATTACTAAAGCTATTGGTTATTATTTGACTAATTTTATTTTTAGCTGCAATTGTTTTAAGAAAAAAAAAAAGACCAAAAGTGATGCCATTTAAAATGCATCATGCTCTGAATCATTCACTAACATCCTTTCCACAATATTAAACAATAAGTTACAAAGGCAACAAGTAAGGGAACATTATTTCAGAACTATTAACATGGGCTGTTAGCATAACATTGTTATTGAGTGTTGGTCAATGTGTAGGCTAATTAGAATACATACGAAACACATCGCGTTCTGAAACATTGATTAACAATTTCCATTCAGAATGTCAGCTGAACGTGAACATTCAGACTAACAATAGGCGTATGAACGATTTAAAAACAAAACAGTACAGCCGATTGTTTTTTTATGGTACCAGTGAGCTATAAGTATTTCGCATACCAGTTTGCATTATACGGCAGCGGTTTTACCATTGGGTTTAGTGACTTGGATTTTTGGAACAGGTTTCCCTGTTTTTTTTTTACTAACCTTCTCTCTGTAGCTCAATGAATGAAACGGTTTGTTCAATAAAACACGAACAATATCTTCGTTTTCCATTGCACATGCTCTTTATTTGCCATCTTTCTACAACAATCTTTAAGGGTGACGTGTTATCGGTATCCTTCTGCAGAGTGGTTGAAGAGGGAAACTTCTTTCGGTATTAATGTCTAATCCCTTCCCTCCAACGCCAAATCCGTTGTTTATTGGTTAAGCGATGTTGGCGCAGACTCAGACGCTAGGGAGGTCTTTCCTCCCCTGGGCAATGTAAGTGAATGAGCCCCATGAGCCGCCAGTGTCAGAGACAGATTCCATTGATCTCAATGGGAGCCAAAGGGAGGACGTCCTCCGTGCAGTAGTTTCTTGTTACGATAGGGGGTGCTTATGTTATTTTAACTCAGGGAAACAAATTATAATATGCATAGTATTAAATACTGATATCAAACTGCATTTTTAAAGGAGTTTAATCAGTTAAATTACAAAAATACATTACTCAAAAAGTTTGGGGAGGTTCTTCCTCCGTTTCCTCAATGGAAGAGCCTCCTCTGCTACCTATATACATAACCATTTTTAATTGTCACCGATACCCGATCTAGAAATGTCTTCAATATCGGTGCATCCCTAGTCATAACTGATTGTAACTATTGCATCTGCCAATCTGTTATAAAACTGAATATCTATTTCATTTTCTCAAAGGTTATGGTTTTGTGGAGTTCCTTAGCGAAGAGGATGCAGATTACGCCATAAAGATCATGAACATGATAAAGCTTTATGGAAAGCCTATACGTGTCAATAAGGCCTCTGCCCACAACAAGAACCTGGACGTGGGTGCTAACATCTTCATCGGTAATTTGGATCCAGAAATCGACGAGAAGCTGTTGTACGACACCTTCAGCGCCTTTGGGGTCATCCTCCAGACACCCAAGATCATGCGCGACCCTGACACAGGCAACTCCAAGGGCTACGCCTTCATCAATTTCGCCAGCTTTGACGCCTCGGACGCAGCCATCGAGGCCATGAACGGCCAGTATCTCTGCAACAGGCCCATCACAGTCTCCTACGCCTTCAAGAAGGACTCCAAGGGCGAGAGGCACGGCTCAGCCGCCGAGAGGCTGCTGGCTGCGCAGAACCCGCTCTCGCAGGCCGACCGGCCGCATCAGCTGTTTGCCGATGCCCCACCCCCGCCCTCAGTTCCCACCCCAGTTATGACTACTCTCGGAGCAGGCATGCCTATGCCAGGTGAGTTCGGGCCGTTGGGTTTCGCATGTAGATACGGTCAATTGAGTTTTATCCAGAGTGCTGATAAGCCGTATTTGAGCTGTTGTTTTGAAGATGGGCAAAGTCACAACAGATGAATTTGGAGAAACGGTGACATTCCTGTCTATCTTTACACTACCAGTTGTCAAGTCCGTAAGGCATCCTTTGCACAAAGTAATTTGCAATAAATACCTTTGTTTCAGATTCATTAGACATCCTACCTGTAACATTATCAGAAATATTTTGACTAATGCTGTTCACATATATCAGTGAACCTGTATACTGAGGAAAGCCTGTGTTTCCTGTTGCTTTGCAGGTATGCCTCCGCCAGGTTCCGTCCCACCTGTTCCTCCTCCCTTCTCCATGCCCCCCGGGATGCCACCTGGCATGGGCATGCCTCACGGCGGCGGTGGCGGACAGGGAGGTCAAGGCCATCAAGGCCATCAAGGACACCAAGGACACCAAGGACACCAAGGACATCAAGGACATCAAGGACATCAAGGACACCAAGGACATCAAGGCCATTTACCATTCCCCCATGGTATGCAACCACCAAATATACATAACATGCGAGTGTTTAGGGCTGAGGGGTGTAAAATGGGTCCACTTAAGTTGAATTAGCTGTTGCTACTGTAGGTAAAATGGGTACCATTCTCATTTGGGAGTACCAGATTATGTAGGTATCTTACCCAGTGAGCAGGCGCCGGGTGAATGTGGGTGCAATTGTGTATGAATTGTGATATTGACTTCACGAGGGCCACCAAGACACACTGGTGCTGTCCTTGTAACAGCAACAATATGTTGGTAATCTCACCCGATTGGACAGGGATCAACCATTCAACACAAAGGCAGATCAATTAAGTTGATAATCCACAAATCAGTCTCATTAAATATATCAGTCTCATAAAATATATTATACTATCAATTTGGAACTCTGATTAATAATTAAATTAATAACTACAACAAAGTTACCTTATTAATAGTATGGTTGAAGGTCATTGGAGTTCTGAATAGAAGAGGTTGACAACGTCCATTCTTGTGTAACATTAAATAAACCAGCGTATATAAATCAAAGTATTTATTACACAATGATAAAGAAATAACACACAATATGTAATCTAGCTAAATGTACCTAACTAATTAATTGAAGAAGTATATGTATGTGTAAGGGAGAGGGAGTGTGTGTGTGAGCGAGCTTGTAAACTCGGTGTTGCGCTTTTAGGAGCGCGCCTGAAAGTATGTGCGTGTGTCCCTTTGTCCTGACTACCGTAGTTCCGCGTGCATGTGTATGCACGTTCGTGAACATACAAGTGTGGTATGTAAGGGACGAGCCTATGCAGCGGGAAGTTCGATTATGAGCTTAGCGTGTGTGGCTATATGATGGCCAATGTATTTGTAATCGTATGTGATTTAAGATGCCATGTTAGAATAAAGAGATGGTTAGTAATGCATGCAAGACTCGTGTGTCTGATAAGCTATCCTAACGATTTCCCTTGGATGGTGTGGCGAAGCCAACTACCAACTAACAATGAAAGTATATAACAGTTATGTTCGGTAAACAAAACAGATACAATACATGAACAATGGCATATGTAAACAGTCCTATGCTTAGCCAGGTTGTGAATAGCTAGATAGCTAACTGCCCAGTCGATGTTACCAGTCCTTTGGAAAAGTGTTGGCGCATCCGATGTTCCTGAGGCAGAGAAGAAGTCCGTAGGTGGAGAAAGTTGTCCTTACTGTGATGTCGTCGGTATTACACTGCAGTTTAGATCGGAGGATTTGATCGCTCGGAATGTTGCAGTTTCCGCGAGGTCTCTGTTGTGCTTTGTTTCTCCCGTTGCAGAGTTAACTGGCAGGTCTTATTGTTAGCTGCTTTGCTTAACTTACGTTGTCTCAGTTAGCGGGCAGTGTTTGGCTAACTAGAGATTGTCTTTGTTGAAAACAAAAGAGTAGGCCTTCACTAGGTGACGGTGGAAGGACGAAGACGCTCCTTGGCCGACGCCAGGAGATAGAGAGATGTGAGCTGGCCAACGCCAGAGTAGAGAGAGCACAAAGAGAGTGAATGTATCGTTTCAACGCAGTTTATAGGCAAAAGTACGTCACGATTTTAACACCTTGTTTGCAGCCAATGCTGTCTTGCAGAATGCAGATAAGAAAGTTTAGGTGATAAGGGAATTGTGGGTAATGAAGTCTTTGGTTGGACTACCACCGACACTACACTGCTTTTGCTGCAGTGTCAAACTATAATCTTCAAACTTAATATAACGCTAACATTTGACTTAGTGTTCAACTTATTATTTAATTTAAAACACATTCACAAAGAAGTTTGAGGCGGGTTTGAAATAAACCAAAGACACTTCATTTGAATCATTCAAGGAAGTTAAACCCATTTCTGGTCCCCAACCCTCTGTTGCAGCCATGCCCCAGATGCCCATGCCTCCCCCTGCTCCTCCGGGTATGGTGCCTCCACCACCGGGTCCTCCAGGCTCCAACCAGCACAGGGCTCCTCCGCCAGGAATGCCCCCACCACATATGGGCATGCCTCCCAGAGGGCCGTTTGGGATGGGTAAGTGCAGCAACAATGAAGGACTAACCGCTAACCTAGCTCTTGCATTGCCATACTGTAACGTGTATTGACTTCCTGTACATTTCAGTACTGAGTTTGATTTGGGGAATTATATTTGAAGAATGTTGGCAGCATTTATAGTTGGTACTGAGTGCGTTATCTCTTGTAGGACCACCAATGCCTCCAGGCATGAGAGGGCCTCCTCCGATGCCTCCTCCAGGGTATGCGGGTGGCCCTCCCCGGCCTCCTCCATTCGGCTTCCAGAGGGGTCCACCGATGCCCCCACGACCCCCTGCGCCACCACGGGGGCCCATGAGGCCAATGCCCCCTTAATCCTCAACCGTCAGGAGCATCATGTTTTTATTTTCATTCCTAGGTTTTTCCATTGTCACAGAAAGCTTGATTGTTATTTTGTATCTAATTTCTTTTCACTGTTCACTTTCTGAATGGACAGAGAATAAAGGTTTTTACTACCACTTTTAAGATCCTTTTATATTAATTGAGTTGCCTTTCATGACCAGCTCTTAAAAAAAAAAGTAACGGTAACCTATAATAACCCACAGCAGTATAATAATTCTAAGAATCTCCACAATCTTGGTGTGTAGAGTGAACCAGCTGCATGTACGACCCCATGACTGTAAATGCTATTGCAGTTGGTTCTCAAACATATACAGCGTGCTCATTTAGTGAAAGGCTAAGTTAATGCTGAGTATTTGTTGGCGTTACTGGCATCTTAAAACAACACAACCCTTCTTGGCACTCTTGTGCCCATGTTACATATCAAAGTACCTAGATGATCCATTTGTGTCTAACACAAGGACCTCAGATAAGGCCACTTTAAGATGTGTCTCCACAACAAAGCTATGAAATTGCAAGTATGAAGGATTCTCTTTAACATGGGAAAAAAACCTGTATGAAGCAATACAAATGTGAATGCGACAATTTAATGTCATGTCTAAGATGGAATTTATTGTAATTTGCAACAGAAATTGGTGAATGTTCAAATGTTTCTGTTCTGTAAATCCTGCAAAAAACACTGGATCGTGGGTCTCGCCACAGATTTCATGTCACTGCTGCTGGGCCCAAATTTGTGGAGTGTACACACTGGGGTGTCCATGATAGGCTTTTTGACCTTACATAACCAGCTTACAAACCACTGTAAGCAAAAAAATCATTATAGACCCACCTATGCACAAAATTGTGTATAAAAAAAATAGAACGTGTATAAATACATAGTCCAACTGGTCGTGCTGATAATTGGAACTGAAGATGCATGTACAAGTCTGATCTTTGAGTAAGCTTCATCAATACCAGTACGAGGTATGGTTTCTTCTGTCCTCTTTAATTCCCATTGCATCCATGACCTCCTCTTCAAGAGTCTTCAAAGATGGCGTGTAGGTCTTCAGCAGTGCGTCTTCAGTTGGTGTGTCTTTAGGTCCATCTGGAGGAAAATGGAGGGAGGAGAGGGCACTGTATTACTAATACGTTCTCCACTGCGTATCACCTAATGCAGATTCAAAGGCTTTTCACGGCAACAAGATGCTGCTTATTAGCGGTTAACAATGGAAGAGTCACTTGAGAAGTTACAAATATGACTTTGGGGCTCACCCTTCCATTGCTCGCGGACGACCCCATCACTCCTTTGAACAGGGGGCTTGGGAATGATGCGTCCTGTTCTGGTGGACACACGTACCCTCTCCCCTTCCTCTGTAAACCTCCAGCCTACCTCTGTTGGTTTCCTGTTGAGTGGGGATGGACCAGAGAAATACTCAGCCTATACTAGTGTGAAATTATGTGAGACAGTAGGAATGAAGATATTGTACACACTCAAAAGGATAAAATGAGGCTTTCTACTTCTTTTGTTTTTTAAATTGGTGACCGTCTCAGGCTCCTATATTTAAGACTGTAAATTCTATAACAGGATTACAAATTCATGTCAGTTCCAAAACGGGACATAAGATCAAGACGCCAACTGCACTTATTATGTTCTGATGCTGTTAAGTTAATTCAAAGACAAAAATATGAATAAAAACAAAAAAAATATTACCTATCAGTGGGGTCGATGAGGGAAATCTGAGTTAGCAATAAGGGAGCCTCACTGGCAATGTAGGTGCCTCGGTAATCGTTAGTCTTTCCAATGAATCTGTAATGCTGTAGAGAACCACATAAAGAAGTGTTACATGTAGACAAGCCCTCTCGACAGTATACACACATTTCATTCAATTTGAATTCCCACAAACATTTTGGAACTCTCATTCTCAAGAAAACATCATGGAATTGAAAAATTCACATGCTAACATAAACAACGGAGAGTTGTGTTACAATTCACAAACACTTTTTCTAATCCTGGCACATGGACCTGAACAAGTCGTCCATGGAATGAAGACTGAATGACTAACCTTGCAGCACAGACATAAACAGGCATATTAATATATTATATATTGATGGCTTCTTGTTTTATTTACCGCATTGAGTCCCTCTAAAATGACCCAGTTGCGATGTCTGAACACCTGGATCACTTTGCCCTGTTTTCCTTTGTCCTTTCCAGCTAATATCTCCACCTGGATGAAACACCAAAAACAGTTTAGTCAGATCAAGCTTTCCTGACAGTACTGTTGAGTGGGTCTGTGACTGTGACTTGTTGCAGAACGTACCGTGTCACCTTTGAACACCGACCAGTTCTCGTTTGGAATGTCGTCCACAAAAACCTTTCTCCTATGTAGCCCAGGTGGGTTTCGTCTCTTTGCTGCAAATGTCCAGGGCCTACTTGTCCCGTAGCGGTAGTCACGAGGGAAGGCTGCTTTCGCAGCCATGGACAACAAGGCTGTAAGCCTCATTGTATCTGTCCTTGTGAGAGCAACAATAACACTTTGATTAGGAAAGCACATGACACAAACTTCAGAAAATAAAAGAAGACATATGTATGAGATCTCAACATTCTGACTTTGTGTATTCTATACACCTGTCCTTTAAGGAAGACACATTTCTCAGCATAAAGTGTGTGTGTGAATGCATGCATCATTGCAAACTGCTTTGAAAGTTCTCTAACATCTGAAATCCTGTCTCCCCACTACCCTGGTACGCCATCAGTTTGCCAACCACACCAGCAGGTGAACAGGACACAATCTGCACGGCACTTCACTCTGCCCTGACCCACGTGGACAGTCCCAACTCTAACATCAGAATGCTGCTCACTGACTTCAGCTCAGCATTCAACACTTTTATCTCCTCCAGTCTGATCCCGATGCTTAGCCAGCTTGGCAATTGGACTTCAGACTTTCTGACGAACAGGCCAAAACCTGTTAAATTAGACAACCTCTTCATCTCCTCCCTCACCCTAAACACCAGAGTGCCACAAGGCTTTGCGCTGAGCCGCCTGCTGTACTCCCTCTTCACCCAAGACTGTGTTCCTGTGCATGGTTCTAACACCAAAATCAAGTTTGCAGACGACATCACGGTGGTAGGTCTGATCTGAGGGGACAATGAGAGGGCCTACAGGGACGAGGTCCTGGCCCTTAACACCCAGAAGACTAGGGAGATCATTGTGGACTTCAGGGGAGCTGAGAGCCATGCACATGCCCCCCATCTACATCAACGGCGCTGTAGTGGAGCGTGCATCAAGCTTCAAATTCTTTGGCATCCACATCTCAGATGATCTCACCTGGTACCTGAAGTCCGCCCGTGCCTTTACTTCCTTCCTTAAAGAAGGTCTACTACAATAGATGTACATGCTTTAATACTCCGAAAACACATAATTTTTTTCATATTGTACATCTCTATTCACCCTCTGTCTGAAACACTCTGTTAGAGCGCCTGTGTCTTTAAGCCCCCCTACTGATGAGCCTAGTGTGCTGAAATTGGTCAGCTAGGTGGGCAATAAGGATTATGTTTCATGATTGCATCATCTTGTGACAAAGGGCAAAGGACAAACTAGGCATTTCAGGCAGCTGAGGAAAGGGGTTTCTGTGGGAGAGTTACTCCCTCTGGTGTGCACTTTGGGCTTTGTGACTTTGCAGACCGTTTACATGAACAAAAGCTATATAACACCGTAAAGGAAAGGGAAAAAATTGAAAAGCATAATAGGTCCTCTTTAAGAAAGCTTCCCTCTGTCCCACAATACTGGTGGACTTTTAGAGCTGTACCATTGAGAGCATACTCACCAACTGCACACTGCATCTGCAGTGTGGTATGGCAATTGCTCTACATCAGACCCTTAAGCACTCCAGCCAGTGGGTGGTGAAAACTGCCATTTACCATAAACACTATCTGAACAGGTTGAATACTATGATCAAGGATGCATCCCACCATGGACTTTTACTCTCCTTCCATCCAGCCGGCGTTATAGGAGCCTCTGCTCCTGCACCAGCTGGCTAAGGAAGCGCTTCTTCCCTGTCCGCTGAACTCTACACCAGAACGCTAAGCAATTTCACTCATTACTGCCCTGTACCAGAACTTTTATATTTGCACTTCTCATTCTTGCACAGGCTGAACCTCTCAGGTTGTTCAGATTACTATTATTTAGATTGTACAGTTCATTTTGTCTGTATTACACATACAATCATTATATATGCCCTACCCTTTCTAACCCTGTACACTACACAATCATCTGCATGTTGTCATTGTCATTAAGACTGAACATACTTTAAGATACACTTATCTTCTTACTTACCTGCACTTATCTGTGAATAATACTGTTATTTCGCACTTCTGGCTAGATGCTAATAGGCCTATGTAATTGACTTATACTCTGCACAATGACAATAAAGTTGAATCTAATCTAGAGACACTTTAGGTTGAAATATTATATTAAAAAAACCCTACAGCCCAGGAATTTCAGGAGCTCTTTAATGTGCACAAGACAACGACTTTATCCTTTCATGTATTCTGTATTTCAGAGGTCTTTGATGTGAGTAACAGCAGACCGTTTCACCTCTTACCTCAATACTAAAACCTGAATACTAAAAGCCTGGTTCTCCAACTACACTGACAAGAGAGTCGTCAGTACCTCACCCTTACTGATGCAAAACACAAAAAATTAAATTGACAAAATAAATCTGGTTGAATAATGAAGAGCAGAACAGAACACTTGATCTACATGAGATCTAGCAACATATGACGTCCAGCTTCAAACACTATTTTCACACAACTGACACAAGTGATCTTGCTTTGCCAGAATATGTCGTGCAGACCGGGAGTTTTCGACCCAAGAGGAACGTTACGCTAAATGAATAGACAACCTGACCCATCCTAATCCACATATTAGGATAGTATTAAACTGAATGAAAAAAAAATGGTAATGTCTCCCCAATCTGCATGGTTCAAAATCGTAGGCTCGCAAATTGCTTCGTTAGCCTATATCTGCTTAGGTGAGACTCACAGTTGCACTGTAACAAATTAATGAAATCACTTAAAAGCCGAACCTGTATACAAATTGCAATAAAAATGCTTAATACCCAATAATAGAATATACTCACAAGTTTATCTTATAGTCCAGGTGGGAGAGCTGCACTTCAATGTCAACCAGGAGTACGATTGAACGTGACTCAAGTATCACTTCCGGGTGAAATAAACGATTCGTTTTTTGTTACCAAAATAATTTATTTAATCCTTCAAGAGCTCTGTTGTTACTCAGTCGGCAGTGGTTGCATTACAAGCAGTTATTTCAAAAATGAAATGACAAATTTCCTCATTCTGAAATATGTGCATAATACATTTGAAGTAGATAAACGCTAGCAGACCATAGCACTCAAACTCAGTATATTATATGTCCACGTATAAACGTATAAACCACGTATGTTATATGTCAGAAATGGGTTTATTTGAGCTGTTATGAGACAACCGTTCTAACAAAAGCTTGTGAAAATGAATACTCTTGTACGAATTTTCTTTAAAGATTCACTTTCACATTAGTTTATAGTGGACTTTTAATTTGACTGCAACTTTTACCCGGTTGTGAAATGTTTGTATTGCTTCTTTCAAGTAGTGTCCCATTTTGGTCGGGTCCCTGAAACTCGGATGGCCTAAACAAGGAATGTTGTTTGCTAACTAAAAGGGCATTCGTTCTGAAATATATCTAAGCCAGGCTGATTCTTCGTACATTGGACGTTGTTAGCAATAGATGTGGTAGACGCTGTAATGTATTTTTTTTAGCTTCAGAATTAGCATGACTGACATGACTTGCTAATGTTTTCTAACTAGCTCGCTATAAGTTGGTTAATTCAGCTTACAGATTTCATCTAACTAGCTGCGTGCGTTTAAAGGTACTTGGTCACTGTAGAGTTTTGCACATGTTAAATCTTTTGACTCACTGAGCTTTATACACGATTCTACAAACAATGACTGGTGTGTTTTTCTAACGGCAACCATCCCTTATTCCATTGGTTGCTAACTGTTTGGTAGCCAGCTTAGTTATCATATCGTTTTAGCTAAATTAACTTGCAGCAGTAAAGCATCTACTGTCACGCATATTATCGGATTGCATAAAAGCAAATGATGGTCGCATAGTAGCATTTAGTCAAACGTTTCCTGTTGCACTTAGATCAATCACGAGAATAGCTGATAGGGTAAACGTGCCCGAAGGTAAGGTCAAACCTTTTGACTCTACATTAGGTGCATTAAACCATATGTTTTTACAGTTATACAAAGTTTAATAGCGACAATGTCTTTAGTAGCATATGGAAGTAGCGGTTCTGACAGTGATTCAGACGACAAGCCCGTTAGTCGTCCAGCAGAAAGCAAAATTGGAAGGGGGCTGTTTTCCATCCTGCCCTCGCCGAAGAATGCTCATCAGCAGAGTACCGCTAGAGGTACAAGTTTGGGAAGTAACCTTTCTACTAAAGACCACGGGTCGGAAAATACAACGCCAGGTTTGGGCAAGAGACCTCAAAGCAACGTGGAAACGAAAGGTTTACTAGATTTGCCCAAGCCCAAGAAGCGGACAGAGCCAGTGAAAATCACCATTCCAGACATAAAGCACGCTGACGTGAGTACTGGGCAAACACAAATTCCTCATGGAGAAGAATAGACTATCAGGCCTACTTGCAGTGTTTTAACGCAGTATTTATTTTTTACAGTCTGACTCGGACGAGGATGAACCTGTGAGAAAGAAGATTCAAACTAAGGTAAATTAAGTGGCTTCAAAAGCAGTTTGTTTACTTCTACTGCCCTACTTAGGATGCACGCAAAATGCATGCACAGTGAAGTATGGCCTCATGTATAATTGGAAATTCAGAAATGAATGTTGAGCAATTTTTATTATGAACCATGATGTTGAAAGTTGTGGTTGGGTTATGAAGTTGGTCTAAGGAAACAGTAGTAGCATCGGAGACAGCAGTATGCATTGGAAAACAGTTATAACATATGACCTTATTATATGCCAAGATGTCAATGTAGGCGATATTTCCTAGATTTATGGTTGATTTTATTTAAAGATATAGTCTGTGTCGGTATTAAAAAGATCTGTCCATTTTCTTTTTCAGGGCAGTGGACTATCCTCTCTGCTTCCCCAACCCAAAAACATGGTAGTGAAAGAGACCCACCGTCCATTAGTGCCACATTCCCTCACCAAACACGCTGCCCTTGCCCGGACTAAGACGGCCAGCCCCAAGGGCCTGTCAAGCTCTTCCAATGCCTCGCCCTCGGCAATCAAGGCTGCGGCCAAGTCTGCCGCCATGCAGCTCGCACGGCAGATGGCCGCCGAAGAGGAGGGCAGCGACGAAGAGCTGGCCCCCGAGAACTACTTCTCTCTGGGGGAGAGCTCACAGCCTCCCCTGCTTGTCTCTAAGGATGGCGTGGTCCCTGCCGGCGTACCTCCTCCCCCTGGCACAGAGAATGCCCCCCTGCAGTTCGGTGCCCGCCTGGCAGGCTACTCAGGCGAAGGTGCTGACTTTGACGTCAAGCAGCAGGACGCAGCCTACCAGCAGTACCAGGATCAGTCCGGGCAGCCAGGCTCTGAGCCTACCAGTGAGGTAGGAAGAGGGTCTTTTCCCACAATGAATATGTGTCACAGAAGTGTGTGAGGGCCATATTGGACTAATAGTTTCCCATTATTTTTGGGCACAGATGTCACATTAAAGGAATTTATTTTGTAAATGTTCTTGCCTTTCATGAGATTGGTTTGGGATGCTGCTATCATTTGTACTGCCAGCAGATGGCATGTGTTTTAGGCTTTCTTAAGCCTGGGATTAAACTGTTATCACCATCCCCCATGCCATTAAACATACTCAAATATGTACACACCCATAGTGATTTAAAGACCAATTTGCACATGTGGTATTGGGGTGTGTGTGTGTGTGTGTGTGGTGGTGGTGGTGGTGGTGGTGGTGGTGGCGGCATGTGCATTTGTACAGCTTACATGAGGGTTCATTTTTAGGCCAGATTGTTTTTTTTAGTTTTGGAGTATTGCTTCATACTGATGTGCTGTCCTATCAACAGGGCTTCTTTGCTGGTGGATACCTCCCAGATGCGGAGCCTGAGCAGGCTGGGTCATCCTCACTGTTTGACGATGAAGCAGTAAGGAAGAATATTACTTCTCATTTTTGTCTATTGAGAAAACCCCATCGGTATAAATCTGCTGGATATGTTGTCCTGCATAATATTTGTGATTTTAGATAATAAGCTTTTGGATTTTAAGTGAGACTTGATGATAATATCTTTTTGGTTGCATGTTTACTTTAGCACACACTGTATGTTTCATCTGAGTACCATAGTTATTAAAAAGTTGTCAATGATCTATTCATAAATATTGTGTAAGTTCACACAAACATCACAGATAATTGGGTCGCAGTTTTTGTGTCTCTGAGTTCCTGAATCAATTGTCCACCCTGAACCTCTTGCTCTTGTCGTAGTTCCGGCGGTTGCAGGGCAAAAGGAATCGGGGCAAAGAGGAGGTGAAGTTCCTGGAGATTCGGGGGGATGACCAGCTCAGTGGGGCACAGAACTGGATGACGAAGAACATAACAGAGGAGAAGGAGCAGCGCTCGTCCTTCAGCAAGGTGAGGAGTCAGGATGACCGAGCAGCCTACATTCTCTATAATATCGTTGAGAACAGTAGGAAGCATTTTCACGCTAAAAGCTGCATGTATCAATTATTTCCTCACATTAATGGACTGTGGGAGCTAGTGTTTGGCATAGCAACCCCATCAATTGAATACAGATCTGGCAGATAATAAGACAAGTATTTCTAAGTATTGTTTTGACAAACCCCCTCTGATTGGTCCTGCCTGTTAAAATGCAACACTCTGTTCATTGAAGATACAAAATTACACCACAGCTATCTTCTTTTAAAGATGTACAGTTACGTAGTGACAAACCGCTCAAAGTGGAGAATTATTTGGGGCAATGAAAAAATTCCTTCCGGCTACAGCCCCGAATGCCACGGCTGGGCGATGCTCCAGTTTGGGACCCCCCGTTTGCTCTTCCCCTCCACTAGCCTCCCCAGCTCTCTCATCATTTCGTTTTATAAATAATCAGCTATAGGCCGCTACAGCCGATGATGGAAATGCAGGCAGGGAGAGTGCAAGTAGGGAGATGAGCTACATTTTCACTAAACATTAGATAATTGGCTTTCAGACATGTCCATGTGGTATACAGGTATACAGGAGTATTCTAGTGTTGATATGGAACTTCCTTCTTGACAATATCAAAACTAAGACTGTCTCCATTGTATGCTTTCTAGAAAAAGGGCGGGCAACCAACTGGACAGCAGAGGCGCAAACACCAGATCACATATCTCATCCACCAGGTGAGTTTACAACCAAGTCTCTGGTGTTCTTATTATTAATGAAAGGAGGTATTTTAAGCATGCATGCAATTAAAACATTGTTAAAACTCTGTTTTTGTAAGCAAGAAAAAAAAACTTCATGATGTTTTGTTCAAGGGTACTCTCGAAAGCTGTTTTGGTAGTGAGCTTGTAAGCTCAGCTTTGCAAAATATTTCAGCTGTTTTTGCATCATTGATGAAATTATTCATCAAACACATAAGGAGTGAAAGTATTCTCCCTGTTTAATGTGGATCTGGAGTACATTTGATTACAGTCCATCTTAGATTGACCTCAAACAACATTTTGCCTGTCAACGCCTGGTATTGTCATTGATGACGTTACTTTTGTCGATCTCAGGCCAAGGAGCGAGAACTGGAACTGAAGAACTCCTGGTCCGACAACAAGCTGACTCGCAGGCAGACGCAAGCTAAATACGGCTTTTGAGGATGTTGAGAGCGGCAGCCTTGGTGGTCTTCCCCGTATAGCTCAAACTGCTCCACTTTCTTTCACTCCACAGAGCAGGACACTGCGTAGGCTAGTGGAGGCATGCACTGTTTGTATGTGGTTAGTCTCAGTCCACTCCGAGTTACTTCCTCCCCCAGGGTTTGTCTGTTGGAACTGTTCTTCTGTGTGTACTGTGCGTCCATTTACCCGGCCAAGGAGCAATTGTGAATACACAATGAGGTCAGTTTTCGCTTGGTTCGACCATAATCATCTCATCAGAGAAGTTGTTGACTGTGAATTAATGGCATATTTTAAAGATAAAAACCTTTTTTTCCCACGTCCTTGTAATTGACATATAAACTTCACCTTTGTAAATAAGAATGAACAGTAAACCAAGGTACTATATGATGTCATTTATTTCGTGTTGAATAATGTTATTTTGCACCATGCAGTTACTGGTAATATTTTGATGGTTCAACCCCTTCTCCAATCCGACCAACCCTCTATGAGACTTTGCAATGTTAGTCAAACCAAGGTTTAAGGGGTTGCCAGTACCAGTTAGAATACCCTATGGTGTGAAGAAAGATTGCTGTACTTGTTTTTGTAGCTAATCCATTTTCAGCACTAGTTGTGGTTCACAAGTGCCTGCGAATATGAAACTCAGACCATAAAACCAAACTAAAATCATACCTGTATTGTCCTCCCCCCTTGGTCACCATTACCACAGGCTATCATAAAATTAATTTGCACAGACTGCACAGGCATCACAATTTGAGTGTAGGGACTGTTGTTTTTCAGCCTCTTGCTATTTTAAATATGTCTGTCCATCAGTTTTTGACACTTCAAAGCATCCCTTCATGACTGTCCTCCTCCCCTTTTCCATGTCTGTTGTATTTGGGTTAAGACACTTATGTCTCCTCACTCTCCAGTCCTTCAAATTGAAGGCTTGTTACCCTAGATGCGGAAATAAAATGGTGTTCGTTTGGGGCCTTCTTGGATTCAGGATGGGCCTTGTGAAAACGCAGCACTCTCTTCCCTCATTAGCGTTCACTGTGTGCCCATGGACAGGGCACTTAACCCCATATTTCTCTAGTGAGCAGCTTTTAGTGCTATTTAGGTCAAGCGCTGCAGGTCCCAGATGTGTATGTACAGAAGTGTGTTGCAGACAAAGCAGAAGCCATCTTAATTTGTCCTTACATCAGGGTGTTCCTAAAGTGTGTGTGTGTGCGTGCGTGCGTGTGTGCGCACACAGTCACAGCAAGCTTGGAGTAGATTGAGGGTGAAGGAAGGAAGGAAGGAAGGACAAAACAGTGCTCTTACAGCAAAGTAACCTGTAACTATAAGGTGGTGAGTTTATAGCCTACTTTGTACTTATGGTCAAGGCCTACCGTTTAGCCTTTATGTTAGATGCTATACCCACCCAAGGAAAAACTTTCCATTAAAATAAGTAATAATAATATATAAAATATAAAAAAGGTTAAACTGATAATGTAATTAAATTGATCTGATTATTGAAGTTGTGAAACAATTTTGAAGAAAAACCATTCAACAGCTGATGGGCATCTGTTTTTTTTTTTGTCATTGTCAAAGGGGACCCTGCCATTAAAAGTTTTGGAACCACTGCTCTAGATAAAAAAAATGTCACGTAAAGTCATAAAATGACTTGAATTTTTCTGTGTATTCAAAGAAATGAGCAGAAGTGGAGGCGACCAGTTAAGCTCATGGCTCAAAGCCTTAATGCAAGCAACGTTGCATTTCTCCTTACTTCGTCATTTGTAACAGTCTATGAAGCACAGAGCCCCATTACTGCAGACCTGGTGTGTGTTTTATTAGCTGTTTGTTCCTGGACCTCAGAGCCATTGGGTGCACTAAACCAGAGAGCTGAATCCAGCTAGGAAGATAGATCCTGAAGTTATTGGCTTGATTCAGAACATAAAGAGAGTCCATACATTAACATATTGGCTAGGCAATTAGAAATCAGATTTCATATAGTCATCCTCTTGGCTCTGAGCCATTCAATTATGTATTCATAGTGACTTAATTCCTTGCCCTCTGGACTTGATGATGCTCTGTTTAAAGCAAGGTGTGGGTGTGGGGCTGTTTTTCCATATAAAAGAACACAGTGTCCTGACTAATCTGATTAAAATCATTAGCTTGTAAATTTATTTATAAGTAATTAGATTGAAAAGTAAAAAGTGAAGTGAAAAGCTATTGCTAACAAATCACCTCTCTTTTTAGCAGGGCCACACACAGAGCTTTTGTAACATATGAGCTCAGTTAGCCAAGCGCCTGTCCTTATATTGTCCCTTTTGGCGGACAAACAAATCTATGCTAATTCCACCATGGTAGCAAGCCAATGATTCCATCAACACTTGGCAAAACTTTTTCCTCTGCTAGAGATGTATATAATGCAACCGTTTGTTTTGCTTTACAACAATATCACACCCTCGTCTTCTGCCAGAATTTTTATGATGTCAAAACCGATAGATGTTTGCAATGGAATGTTTACAATGGAATGTTTACAATGACGGTAGAATGCGTGTATCTTTTTCATCGGCTGCAACAGTGCGCTTTTCACACAGAATAAAAATAAGCCATTGTTAACTTGGCCAGCAGTGCAGAGTAGGCAGTTGCATTCAAATATCAATGACATCTTATGCTGTTCCATATCAATACCAGTGCTTCATATCAATAAACAATTTTCTCTTTTACACACATTAAAGCTGTTAAATATACAGGACATGTACCAATTGCTCTTTAACTTTCCATAATTAAATATTTGTTTCCAAGGATTAACACCATTATTGGCTCACAGGTGTGTCTGTTGGTCTTATTTACAACTTTCCATGAATAGACCATTATTTCCTAAAAATCAATTGAGCCTTTATTTTTGTCAATGGACCTCTATTTGGAAGTGTTCTCGAGTAATTTCGGCAGTTTTAAGGGAGGTAGGCAATGGAAAGGTCATGCCAACGAAGAAAGTTTCTGTACATTGTCCTCTAATGCAGAATAACCTGGCCATTTCCCTTGCACTGTGTCACTCTCATTGCTACAATTCCTAGAAAAAGATCTTACTGCTGCGCTGTGGGTGATTTGGCCCAAACGCCACATGCCTCTCAGAGTGGGGGGCTATGGGCAACACTAGGCCCCACAGCTTAGCTCCATGGCTGTCATTGTCTTCCACTGCTCTCCTCCTTGACCTCCCTCCCAGGACAACAAAGCCCCGCGTCTTCTGAGCACAAGGGCACGAACAGTGTGACCTGCCCACTCCCTGCATTCCTGCTGGCTATCACTGTGCTGCCAGTGGGCGCGCACTAGAGGAGACTGCAGGGCCTGACAGACCAGCCTCTGTGGGTGCAACACGATGAACAAAAAAAGCCCAAGGCCCGGATTCCAGCACCGCGCTTCAGAATGGACCGCAGTTGTTGTGGATCGCCCATGCTGCCACACGGAATGGCGCACGTAATTAATGCATCCGCTCAGACAAACATATGCAAAGAGCAAAGCAAGACTGGATGAAATGACCATGCCCTTGTGGAGACATTGAGTTTAGTCAATGTAAAGTGGAAGACTTTTGAGTAATCATTCTGTTCTCTTGTGGTTAACCTTTGATTCACAAAGAGTCTTGGTTTCCTCTGAACTGTTGCATTGGCCCTCTCCAGTATTTAAAGATGTCCTTTACATTTCCTGCAACACTGGAGGCCTTCCTTATTTCTAATGTAATTTTTCAGTTTTACCTGAATTGCCCCTGAAGCTCACCAGTAAGGACATTGTGTTTCACATCATACAGTTTAAATGAAATTGGCATCACAGTCCTGCAAAGAGAAGTAGACGGGAAGACGAATGCTGAAATCCATGAAACAAAATGTTTACATTATTTAAAAAGAAGGCTTGTTTTTGAAGTCCATCCCTTTCACTATGCCTATTCTTAACAAACCTTATACAAATTTCTAACATTTTCATTTCTAATTTCATAATGCCAATAGAGATTCATTTACTCAAGGACTTTCTTGATGGCAAAATGGTTTCTCCTTCTTAAATGAGTATTCTTCATTTCAGCAATGTACATAAAACAATCCTTTAATGTATATTAGGATAAGTAATTTGTGGCCCTGGGCTTTGTTTTTGCCAAATGGAAACCATCTTTTTTAAGGGGAACACCGTTAACATTCTAACAACAGGCCAAAATAACCACACTACAAAAGCCAACTGTTTTAAAACACATTGGTATGCTAAGCTATTAGGCTTTTATCGCACAATGTAATACACTACAGTGGCCACTTTGTTCTCTGTTCCCAATGGTCCCCTTTCAAAAAGCCATAACATTCATTTTTAAACATCACAGTTTTCTTTCATTGGCGCAACATATCATTCTATTTGAGGATATTGCCACACAAAACTATTTTAGTAAGATAACTAATAATTGATTTAATAGTTCTTCCGCAATTCCAAATAAATATCAATTAAATAGGTTGTGACCTTGAAAGACCTCAGCCATTGTAATTTTGGACAGCCCCAGAACAGATCTCTCTATATTCAATACATCCAATAGAACTACTGTATAGGTCAGTATATTCCTTTGTATACAAAGCGACTTAATTTATAGCATGAAACATACACAAGTAATATCGAAATGTATTTTATTTGTGTAATAGGTAGATATCATCCGCTAACAATGGCTCTTTTGTGTCTGGGGCTGTTTTGCATTGTGGCCAGGTTCTTGCTCATAGACAGGCCTTGTTTATTTGAAGCAGATGCGGACCCCCGGACAATGGCTTCCCCTCAACGAACAGCAGTGACAGACTCGAGAGGTCACAGGCACGGAGGGTCCAAAGACTGCTTGGCACAACAGGGCCACACCCACCACTGATGTCGCCTGTGGACCCACCTCATCTCCCATGGTGCATTGCCACTAGGGTGTGGGGCATATTTTTTAAAGACCACCTCTCTGCCCTGGGTGAGTTGAAGACAGACGACTGTGAGGATTTTCAGCTGGATTGTTGTGGTGTGGAAGGACTCAGGGCTCCAAGTAACTCCAGCTGTTAACAGACCTGTACAAAAAACAGAGAACCGTCAACATGGCCACTGCAAGCACATCAGGACAGAGTGCCTTTGGGAGGAGGAAGAAGGCCCCTGGGCTCCTGGACCAGATTGGCACATTCTTTGGAATAGACAAGAAGAAAAGAGGCAAGGTGAGTCTCAAGGGATCCTGGTTAAGTAGAGAAGATGCTTGCAATATAATACCAATGCATTAACTTGGTTTCATGTCTTGGTGAAGAAAAAAAGTATTTATTATTATGAGAACATATCTGAGGAGACCACATTTGCACTCATTTTTGTTTTAAATTGGCTGAACTGAACACATTTCAAGTTAGGTTCTTCAAAAACAGGCCTGATGCTAACTAAAAAAGAATAATTACTGCCTTGAACATGCAGAAGACGAACAGTGGCACATCATATAAAACCCACCCATGCATATCTGTTTGAGACAGTAGACAGCTTAACCCTAATTGGCCTGTGTGGTCATGCAGACATGGCAGAAAAGCTATTGTACAACTGTGAGTTCATGTCGCAGTCAACATAGATGAGCTAACCTCTTTTAAACGTCATCAGCTGAATGTATCCCACCAGTGTGTCCAGTTGTGTCACTAAGTGGATGATGAAACGTGTTTTAGTGACTCAATCAAAATGTGCAGACAAGAAATGAGGACATGGTTAATATGGGACTATGGACATCTGTAGTTGTTCCAAGGTCAGGGAGAAGAGAAGCTCTGTTTGGTTATAATTAACCGAACTTACCATGTTGTATGTTATTGTTCATGTTGTGCTTACCACATGATACCTAAAAGCCATCTGTGGAAACTTAAAGGCAACCCCTAAACTTGGTTTAAGCTGAATAAGGTGCAGGCTATCTTTTGTGCTGTCAGTAAATCTGTTGGGCTGTCAAGAGTTTGGCTCTTGGAATGACTTAACACTCAACATTTTTGGTAAATGCATGATTACATTTACATTACATTTAATCGTTTAGCAGACGCTTTTATCCACACCATAATAAGTCATTGCATATCTGACATTATTTGTATGTACTTTTTGCATGTGTGCAGAAAAGTTGTTGTACACTGTGGGTGTATTATCAGGACTTTACTTGTCTGTTGAATGGACCAGTGTGTCATGTGCAAAAATGTTTTGGCATGTGGGAGGAAAGTTATGCATTACTGAGAGGACAGTGGCTACGGTCCGAAAACATGAATTATGTTTCAGAGACAGTTCAAACAATACATACTAAACTCAGTTCATCAGTTGTTTTAAGCAGTGATACAGTTTAACTGTTCTGCAATATTGATTTTAACTTGCAGTGGATTCCTCTTTCCCTTTAAAATATGTAATGCATGAGAGAGAGTCTGCCCTAAGGTGGTGATGCAGTTCACATATGCTAAACTTTTATTTCTCAATTAAAAAAATACACTGTAAATATGCGAGGAATCTTTGAACCTGTTAATAAAACCATTGCATTCATGGGTGTGGCCAAGACAAATCAGTACCTTTGCTTCCAAACAGCCCCACTGTAGATTCATAGGTTTATTTTGGGTTGTAAGAACAGAAAACAGCGCTAATGCTGTTAACGTCACTTGGAATATGATCAACTTGGAGGTCAGATCTAGCATCACTGTTGGCGCACGTCTTGCAATGGACTTGGCGTCCGTGTGGAAAATGGACTGGTGTGTCAGACATCTGAGGCCTGGGGAGGGGTCCCCTCTGTGACAAGTGTGACAACATGGGGGGGGGGGGGGGGGGGGCTCCTCTTCGGCACTTGGGCACTTGCCCAACCTGTTGTGACAGGGGTTTATGTGAGGAATGGAGAGTGATATAGATAGTGTATTGCCCCATAGTTTGTGTAATGTTCCAGAGAGTGAACTCTATTTGTGTATTTTGTCATTTCCGTAACGAAAATGACAGTCCCACTAGCTGTGCAATAAATAGAATCACAAGGAGTGGTTTGAATTTTGAAAGGTATGATCGCAGATTCTTAGGCACTTCATATAAGGTAGATGGAGTTTTAATACAAAAGGAATAAAACTGGCAACTCAATTTCACAAGGCTTCATGAAACCTCAAGTGATCCCACCTAAAGTAATGTCAATGTATAATAATATTTTTAGATATTTAAATATGCAGTGTGAGAATAACCCCTTTTTAAGGGAGAAAAGTCCTACCATATAGTCTGAGTAAACATCACACAAATAAAAAGTGTCCTTCTATTTGCAGGACATTTAGAAGTCCTCATGCTTTAAATCTGAATGCCAGAGAGACAATGCAACAGATGATCACATGGTTACTCTGTGGGTGCCGAGTTTGTCTGCATGCCATCACACATGCATCCTTCTAAAGTGGGAGTTGCCGCTTCCGAATAAGTCCATTGTGTATGGAAGAACCCCACCCATGGACCCTATATCCATCCTCCCACTCAAAGCCTTTTCCCTCTTTCCCTATAACATGACTTTCAAAGGCATGAGCACTAGGGGGCGAAATTGGTGTTAGTGGATGTTGGACTAGAACTTGATGCATAAAGATGGATTGATTTAATTACAAACTGTGTTGAAAAGCCTGGCCATAATGAGATTATGTGATACATTCTCTGTGGTGGGGCATAATGTGTCTTTAAATGACCAACCACCCTTAAACTTTCTTATGCTTTCCCAGCTTATGCTTAGAGGGAGCTGTATTATCTTTTTTCCACTTGTATTATTTTTAGAAAGAGAGATGTGCAATCGTAATGTAGACCAAAAATGATTGTTTCTGGGCATGACTTACCTTTCAAGGACCTAGAGTACATTGCATCAACAAGTAGTGTTCCTGAAATACTTACTGTGTAACTGTGATGGCAAGTGTTGCATTTAATGTGCATGTCTTATAGAAACATTAAGTGAGATTAGCATGCCTTTTAGGAACCTGTAAGTCAGACAGGCTTGTCTTTTAGGGATCTTAAGTGATACTATTTTGTTTTTAAGGGGTCCTTCAAGTCATCCTCACCCCAGAGGCCTCAGCACTCTTCGTCTCGTCGCCGTGGAGATGAAAACGCTGTGGTTCACTTCTTCAGGAGCTTTGTGAGTAAACCCATGTCATATCTGTAAAAACAATGACATGATTTCTGTGCTTACTGATGCTGCTGAAATTCATCGAAACATGCATTTTATATAATGAGTGAGTGATATTTCATGTAATGGTTCAGAATCAGCGGACATTTGCTAAAGCATATTCAGTTACTTTATTAGCACTTTATTCTTGCTGTTAAGAAACTGCAATCACTAGCTCGACATCACTATAGATGATTTAAAAGTTATAATTATTTTATAATTTTTCCCCTGCTGGGGACAGATGATAAGTCAGTGAGTAAAGGTTGTTATGAGGTAGATAGATGGTATTTGACGTTTTTTTTCTTCTTCTCTTTTTTTTAGGTATCTTCATCTTCCCCCCGTCCAAAGTCAAGGGTAAGTTATGTAACCCTTACAAATATTTTCAAATATATATTCATCTTCTGTTGACATTTAAGAGGAACTGGCGTGCAAATTATATTATAACATCATAGATTTGTGGTGTGGTGGACTTGAAAGGTGTGGTTTGCAGGTTGCTTGTTTCTCTACACTTACAATTCACTACACTTAGAGTGATGCCAGTTGAGATGATTTTTAATATACAGATGTCTGTATTTCATTTATCTTGTTGCTCTGAGTCTTTTACATTTAAAAAAGAAATTGTGAACAAATGCAAGACAAAAATGTTAGAATAAACAAGCATAGAATGCCCCAAAACACTGGTGAACGTGGTGCATTTTCTTTCTGAAGAATTGAATCTGAAACATTTCCAGGAATAAGCACGGACTGCATAAAATGAACACTCACATTGTGATACACTCTTTGATTATAACACAAGCGTTTTAGGGGTCAGCCTAGAAAGAACATTACTTTCCTATCTGATCATTGCTTTTTACACCACAATGATGGTGTGAACAGTATGCCTGGTCTGGCCTGGCACTACCACACCAACTCAGAATGGAGGCTGGCAGTGCCAGGCTAGTGGACAGAAGGGAAAAGTTAGGATATTTGAAACAGATTTGTGAGTCTGACAAAAAAAAAAAACTCTCCAGGCTGGCACACAGAAAAATTTAATTGTTTTATAATTGTAGAACCAAGGTGGCAGAAGGCACAGTAAGTAACTGGCATGTAATCTTCTCTAAGACATACAACAGTGCAATCCTGCAAGCTTGTTTGTTAAGCTTAATGGAGGTTTCCGGGTACATCAACTCATAGTTGCGTTGTGTAGCAGGGCTCAAATCCTTCACTGCTCAGTTCTTCATCCCTGAGGTGACCACTGTTGTAACTCTTAATGCTCTTTTCATCTCTTTCATCCTCAGTGGAGAGAGCTCCTGGGTTTGGTATGTCAAATGTGATATGGACTAAAAAAAAAGCTCATTCCATTTACAGCACTGAGTGTGACCGGTTTCTGACAAGACCCCCTCAACCTCCTTGTCTTGTCTCTAATGGTGTTGTCTTATCCTTTAATGACCTGTTGCTTCCCTTCCTCTCTGATTCACTGCTTGTGTGCCAACTCCTTCTGTTTTTCTCTTGGTATACTCAATTAGACCAGGAAGATGGTTTCATGATTTCCATGTAATCAAATACATGCTAGGAAAGCAGTATTCTGATATAAGTGTCAGTATACATGTTTAAGAAAACAAGAGAAAGTCTCAGGCTTCATCTTATGCAACATGAGCATGAAATATGGGAGTATTTGTATTTGTAACTGTTTTTCCAAAGAGTATGAAATACATATTAATGTTAAATAGATACATTTAAAAATAAAAAGTAAGCTATTGTCAAAAATATTATCCTTGTTATAGGTATCATGTCAGAATAAGCATGATAGAGTATTTTGGAAAATATCACCAGAATCAGTCTTTTCCTTAGCTACAAAACACATGAAATCTAGAAGGCAGATATCCCTTTGAACTTCATTGCTCTGTTGTCACAGCCAGCTAAGAAAGTGGCCCCTGGAATTGAAGCCCTGATACTATGAAACCAGAAAAGTTGTCTGTCTTTTTCTCTGACACGATGATCCAGAGCGAGTGTGTACTTCTGGATGACTTTGACACAGCTGGACTTTTTATGCACCGCACCCGGTAAAGCATTTTCTCTCTCAGGGTTCCTGAATCCTCTGTCCTCACTCTCTCCCTACACCCTAACAGCCTCCTTTCCTTGGTCTGTGAAACTTCATTTCAACAGTAAGACCATGCACCACAGTCATACAGAAAGTAGTCAAGGATGCTAATAAGGGGGTGGGGGGGGGGAGGACAGAATGAGAAATTCTGCAAGTTTAAATGGTCCCTGACTTATATGTTGATGTTTCAATCGGTCATTGTAAATGATCCATAATTTTAATCGATTTCAAATTAGAAACGAGAAAGAAATGACAAGTGCCTGGTGGAAATGAATTGGGAATGACTGTGTTTGTCATGGGTGTGGTGTGCGGGTACTGTTGAAATGTGGAGTCCTAAATGCTGACTGATTCACCAGTGTCTCTCTGTCCTAATCTCCAACATCTTCCTGTACCTGAGCTGAACTACCCATGTGCACCATACAAACTTGGTCTTTTTTACCTGCATGGATTAATGGCCCTGTTTCTCTTTCTCTGTCCTCCCTTTGATCACAATAATGTGACGGATCCCAATACAGTATTGGTTGGCATCTGTCAATACTGTCATTTCATTTTCATAGCAAACAGTAACACATTGGCAAAAAAAGACTTCTGCCACTCAGATATCAAATTGTTTTGGGTTAGAATAAATGTATTAAAATGTTTGAAATTATTTCTATTGCTAGTTGAATACATGAAAACTATTATAACCGTTTTGAACATACTACTGATTATTATGGTAGAAAGCAATTCCTTTCTTGAGCTTTGTTCAGTTTTCTTCTTAGGTCAAACTCTTGGGTATGGTTTATGTCTGCTAGTCTACATGCTATCACATGTAATTACAACACAAACCTCCACAACCCAAAAAGATGATCCCTATTTGTAGTGCAAAAAACCCCACAAAAGTATTTGAGCTTTCTTCTGTTTTGAAAGCAGAGCCTATTCTTGACACACATAACACACATAACGCCATGTATTTATGCACACACCCACCCAAACAGTTTGGGTTCTGATGAGGGGCTATTTCTTCAGGGGGACGCTAAGTCCTCGACGTCGCCTACGAGCCTACGATCACCCCGCAGAAGACGCAGAGACGAGGCCAACACACTCTCCAGAATCTTCAACCTGGTGAGACTTTCAGGCCGCCATGTCTTGGGACCCCTAGACTGTGCCCTTGATTCACACTGCTGGCCATCTGGTATTCTGTTAATCTTGCCTGGGTGTAGCAGGGGTGATTTCCATTTACATTGTATGTCACATAACACATTCTGGGTGACATACACTGTATGTAGCACATAGGCTAGATAGTTTAGTGTAGTTTAATTTATAGAACATAAAGCTATCAGTGACACAAAAACTGCTGGCTCACTGAGCATGAGGACACGAGAAAATGATTTGCATGAATAGCATAAATGTATTCGAGGTAACTCAGTTGAACACATGTAGTTAGAAATAATTCATCCTTCACTTCAGACTCATGCCATATAATTTCAGTTTTGTAAAAAAATGAATTGACAGGGTAAAGAATGGCCACTGTCGTTCAGAAAAAAAACCTCACTATCACTCTATTACATTTTTATGTCATTTTTTATATGTATTCAAAATGCATTATTCAGTTATGAATAATTCATTTCATTAACCATTATTGAAACACAACTGATCCTTCTGCACATTCTATGACATGAAATTTCAAACAATGCCAATGCTTTGGTGGTTGCAATATCTGCCGCTTTCAATCAATGGTGCTTTCTTAACCTACTTCTACATTTTCAGGTGTTACAGTGTTCCTATGGATGTAAGCCAACTTGTACAATCAATTTCCCCCCCTAAAATTTGAATGAAGTTGTATGGAGTTAACAATCTCCAACAAATATACTAAACTTGAAGGTCTTGAAGCCAAACCCGACACTCCCATTGGCCAAATGGCAATCACAATAACTACTTTGTAAGTGTGAAAAGTAACAATATGTCAATTGTACATGTTTTCATTCCCCTCATCTCGAATTGTCTTTTCTGTTCTCTCTTTACTCTGGAGTCCAATGCTGGGAATGAGTTACACCTCAGTGCTTACGTATTTGAGTATCTTAAATGATCTGAAAGCCCCCTCACCCCCACAGTCTACATGCGAGTAAAACAGAGTATATCGTGTCACCTGCAGGGAGAGAGCCGATCCCGCTCCCCCCCTAAACGCTGGAGCACCATCTTCTGAGCCCCCAGTGAACAACAGGAACATGGACGAACGTGAGAGAGAGCGCAGAGGCCGTGATGATGACGAAGATGATGATGATGAAGAGGACAAGCAAGAAGACGGCTGTTTGACTGACTCAAGTTTTGAAGACATTAATAGACTAACAACTGCCACCACTGCTTTTGTAGAGGGACACAATCTAAGCACTTAATTTGCATGTGTGCATTACTGAGTGAAAAAGAACAAATACAGCTGTTTGCCCATGCTCAAGGTATACCTCTAGTACCACTTCATTCATTCATTATGTATAACCTTATATTTATTTAGACAAAAGGCCTTTAAGTGTGTTATTATTTAAGTGATGTTTTAAGTGTTAATGCCTTTCAGATCAAAGTTATCCTCTGTAGTAGTTCATCTTAATATTTTATTGCCAAGCTGAAAGCTCCGAAAGGCCACAGAATCATCGTATTGATCGTTCACCTCATTTTGAAGTTCAGTATGGCCACATCTGAGATACGATCACCAGACATACACAGATGCCAATGTCAGTAAATAATATATTCCCTTAAAAACTAGTTATGTGAAGTGACTGTTGATATGTGTGATTATGCCTTACTTTACAATTTTTCTCAATCTGGAGGATCTTGATTTTTTTTGTGGATGTCTCTGTGTGTCTTTGTGTGTGTGAATGTTGTCTCAAAATATACAGATTTTTTGTAAGGGCTTGTGTGAGCTAACTTAAAAAAAATAGGACACAGCACTGAGTTTCTTCGAAATGTACAATGTTGTTACTACTCTGCCAAACTGTCGACATAACAAATTGAAATGCATCATAACTGATTTTAAGTACTTCTATTATAATCCATCCTGAGTGTTCAAAATAACACTGCACGAAAAGTGCCCTTTCATTGTACTGCTGATACAAAAGCCTGCACAGTGCACTAAATGGCTACTTTAAACATTTTAAATGTACAAGTTATTCCACTGAAGGATTTCAACCAAGCCATTCAACCACCATTATGGTCAAATAGTTAAATATTTCAGCTGAATTCCATCACTTTTATTCACATACCCACTTCAGACCTTGAGTCGCTATATGTCACCTCTATGGTTTGTGGATTTGTTTTACATTGCTTAACTACTCTTTATTACTGTTTTCATTCTGAAGTAAAAATCAGTGAGTTGAATGGTGGCACCTAAGGTAAGAGAAAGGAAAAGTAACGGAAAGTTGTTGAGAGGTAAGTGAGGATGGAAGAAACAATGTTTTATGGGCGATGAATGACCGCATATATCTCTGATGTTCTCTTTGATTTTCAAGATGATATATTTATCCTTGCATTATTATTTTGTCTTGTGGCTGTTGATGTTCGGTTTTTAATTTCCATGTACCTATGCATGTGGTCTTTTTGAACGAGTTAAGAAGTGTTAAAAAGTCTAAATTGTTATATATGTAAATGTGTCAAATTTGTCATAAACATGGTGCTAGCAATGTCGCATACAAAATGCAAGATTAGATGTATCAGTGTCTTAGTGTTTCGACTTCAACCAATACCTAATGTTCTGCTTAACTTGAAATAAAGATTTGGAACACACCCTCATACATTCGCTTGTCTAGAGGTATTAAACTGTAACAATTTAAATTACAGTTAAATACTAAATTATTAAATCAAAGATATGCAGATTATGGATTTTAATAAGACAAGAAATAGGTTATCATGCCTAAGGACTCAGATACAGTGATTGACACCTAAATCCAATCAAAGAGTGTCTTCCACCAACAGAGGACACTACTGAGTCGAG
Source organism: Sprattus sprattus (assembly GCF_963457725.1). Taxonomy (NCBI): domain Eukaryota; kingdom Metazoa; phylum Chordata; class Actinopteri; order Clupeiformes; family Clupeidae; genus Sprattus; species Sprattus sprattus. The sequence goes on along the minus strand of NC_137923.1, from coordinate 43,770,808 downwards.
AACGTGTTGATCCAGATTGACATAAGAGACCAGAGGTGACTAAATCCGGTCTGGAAATCTGCTTGCATGTTCTTTTTTGTCACATGAATTATTTTGTAAGAAATAGTGGTCATTCATTTTCTATAATTCATCACCAAAAGAATTTAGAATCAGTTCTGTTTTGTTAAGCTCTATGTTATGCCCTTTCCTTTTAATTTATAGTTGGCACGGTTTGTTCCATCCAAAGACAGAAGATGTTTTACTTGCCCCTTTAGGCCACGACATCCTGGTTATTTCAGCTCAGCTGCCTGGAATGGTACACCTGAACTGTAAATGTCAAATACAAGCTTGTGTGAATCGAAAAATTCCTAAAAGAATTGAGGTTTGTAGCTATGGGAAGACATGTTGTTTTTCTGGCCATGTCTCTCTTCAATCACAACTAAATATGTAATCGTGTAGAAATGCCCAACATGACTGTGAGAGGTCTTACAATGAAACAGAAAGTTTTGTCTCAAAGCAGTCAGGTAATATGTAGATGATATAAAAGCCAACGGTTTGAAAAGGAGATCTGAACCACACATCCAGCCCCATCTGTAGCACTGTATTGTATGAGCAAAGAGAAGGTAAAGTCATCATAGGGGTCACAAATAGCAATTATAGCAATCCAAAACAGAGTGCTCTTTGGAATATATGCCATTGTGAATGCACAGTGTTTTGAGTAGGATTGCATAACTTGCCACCTTCAAATTGTAAGCCCTGAATGGCTTAAACAGACAGGGACCTCAATGACGACACATCCAACAACACAGGCCAGCTTTTCACTGTCTCATGACAGTGCAAATCAATTAGGAGCCATTTAGACAATGCTGCAAACATGGTTTACTCCTCTCCCAGAGAGCCTAATGAAGTTTGCATCCTGTCCTAGTGCTAATTACAGGCACTGAGAGACTGCAAGATAAAAGAGGGGTCTGATTTGATGGATGATGTGCCGCTAGGGGAAATATGATTTCTACCCGTAATTGACAATGGAGGGTTGTGTTCAGCATGTGCTCTGTGATCACTACAAAATGTCAAACAGGACCTGCTTCACATGAAGCATTTTAATGATTTTCACTACTACCCAATTTTGATTAAATATTAGCCTAATTTGCATGCTGTGTAGTCTTGTTTCAAGCAATTATTTCCCATCATGTGAGAATTCTCACTGCAAGACACTGGTTCCAACTTGTTATTCCCTGCCTGTGCAGGCATACTGTGGGTAAATTAGGCTGCTTACAGTGACAGTGTAGAGTAGCATACTTCCCTCCGTGCCAATGTTTACGTTTAGGGCTATGTAGCCTATACACAGTCAATCTATCCAGAAACACTGGAAAGTCAGTAAACTACAATCTAAACAAACATCCGATCAAGCAGAATAAAGTGCCATAAAGCCATGCCTCAGATTAACCAAGCTATTACTATAAATATGTAAATTACATAGTCTACCTCAGTCTCTGCATCTAGTCTGTTTCAACGACAGAAGCATCCTAGTAATAATAATAGAGCCTACAGGCCTCCACGATATCAAAGCTTTTTAAGACAATTTAACAACATTACACTTAAGCCTATAGCATGTTATAGATAGGCTACTGTGATGATCAACATCCAAACAGCCAACACAGTCCAGAAGTTATGCTATTAGGCTACATAAATCAGCAGACAATAACAATCTTTGTTTGGTTATCTAAAGCAGTCTTCTTACTAGCAGCTTATGCTAAAAATAGATCGCTTTTCACGTCCAGAGGGAGCGAAGAGGAGAGACAGGGAGAGGGTGGAATAACAGCAACAGGCAGCTTTAAAAAAAAAAAAAAAAAAAATTGCGGCGTGAGCAGACTTTATTTATTGTTTGGTTCTGACATTTGCGCCCAATAATGGCACTTCACGAGCAATCTACTCGAGTTTAGACTCTTCTCTGTACAATCTGGAGTTCTTTGAGCAACTTCATTGAAATATCTTACAGATAATAAACGCCGACTGCACCAAGGTTACTCGGCAACGAGAGCGATTTAATTGGGCTGAGGCTACAAGACTCCTTGATTGGTAAAGCGAATGGCATCAACAGCCCACAGGCTGTTCTTCAAAACGGCTGACTGCTGGCCCGTAAGTTGGTTCACTGTGTTACGTTATTACCATTACAGACTATTTTATATGTTCATTTTGGGACTTGGTGCATAATGTCCCGTTGTTTTCTGAATGTACACTGATAGCTGTGTTTTGTCCCGTGACATAGATTAAGCCTACATTGCCTGACGACTCAAAGTTGCATCACATAGCCTAAAGTGAATATTGTTAGCTTGTTTTGGGCGCATCCGTGGTCGTCGGTCGACGTCAAGGGACGCTCAGGAAGGAGATGTCAGTCAAATGTGAATTAGCGAATGTTACCTCTGACGGGTTGATGGTTCCAAAACGGCCGAATTTTAGATATTCGAAACCAAACGGACCTTTGATTGACTCTCCAACAAATCTGGTAGAATAGCCAAATGTATGTCAGGTAGTCGGTGGATGAACTACTTTTGTCGTTAGATTATCCTAGTGATTTATTTTTCGTTTCACTTGTGAAATACAATGGGGACGCTGACATGGGTCTCCATGGGCTTACACCACCCAAGGGCCTGCATGTTTTGAGACAGACTGGGAAAGTCAACTACACAGCATTAAATACTTTGATAATGGGGAAACACTGTCAGTCACTTCCATATGGACCGCTGACCGCTTTTATTTTTTATTAACAGAGTACGAACTACTGCCAGTTAAGCTACAAGTATAGCCTACCACACAATACGCTCCTTTTGAAAGTGCCACTACTTAAAATCTCTAGAAGGCGATATCCCAACCTCATAGGTTACGACCGAAAAGTAGCCACTGGACCAAACTAACTCCATATCATAGAAGGTACCCTGTTTTCTGTCTCTGTCCGCAAGTAACTCTGAGCCGGGCATTTGAGTTGAGACTATAAAGCGTGTTTCTAACATCTTACTGACAATCCACATTCAAAGTGTTCGACTCTGCAGACGTGAGACATTAAGCCACGGTGTAGCCTACGTGGTCAGCCAACTACAGGCTGTTATATAATAACGAGAGGCTGATAACGTTAGGTCAGATACATCTCGTTTACTAAGCGGGATGAATCGTGTTAGTTGGTGATCTCTCTTGTTTTGTTTACTTTGATAGTACCCTTAATGTACTAACTATGTAGGCTACTCCTGGTTATCCAGGACAAATAGTCAGATCCATTTTGAATCGATCATTTGTAAGATTGATGTCTCGCTGGGGCATTGTGATCTATTCTTGTCTCAGGGCGGGGCTTGATCCATACTTTTTCTGTTTTGCTAAGTTTCCCTCTCTTGTGCTCCCCTGCTTGTCAGATCGCATTTGCTGATAAATCAAGGCAGCCTGTGTCCTGTTGGAGAGGGTCCAAACGAGATCGAGTAGACAGCGTTCTCGTTGGCTGGAACTAGCCCTTAACGGTTCAATCCAATAGTACCCAAAAACCTTCGCCACACAGGGCTAAAGAAGCGAACACGTCAGTAATTTGCGCGACGAGGGACGAAACAAGCAGAGATTTGAAGATTGAGAGACAGAGGGGGGTTGCATTGCAGCTGTAAGACTAAAACGAAGACCCTATTTCCCCCCCGGATACTTTACGAAGCATGACGGTAAGGCTGTTCATAGTTGTTTTGGCGAGCTCAGATTAAGCTTCATATCCTACATGATAGATTAAGCCTCAGAAAAACCAACCTGTGAAGCGGTGCTTCTAATTATATTTATGTCTCCGTGCATCTTCTCATGACATTGTTCGCATGCCGCGTTTTTGTCCAGGTAGACCACAGACCACAGTGAGTGGTGTAAGTAATTACACCGAAATCTCAGACATTGTTACTGAAGCACATATAAGGCAGCACCAAATGCAAAGCTATCTTGTTGTTTGTTGTTTATTTATTAATGATCAGTCAGTGAGTGAAATAATGAGTGGGTTTTTTAATCGGCACATCATATATGAATACAAACTTTGACGACTGTAGCTCCCAGAAAGCAATGTTATCTAACTAGTGATATATATTTATGTATATAATTCATTAAAATTAAGCTATAATTTCCATAGCCTGTGTGTCTCCACGAAGTGTCCTCTGATGATATATTTTGCTGCTGTTGCTGACTACAACATCCTTTGTGAAACTCTATTAATGTGACTGGTTTGACACTGGCTAATCTCTTTAGGAAACCATAGTGAAATAAAATACTTATCCTCAGATATGGTAATGGACACTTTTTAGCATGGGAGACTGTCCTTGGCATATAGCCAATCAAGGCAAGAGGAGCCATCACTTAGTGAATATGCTTGGATGTTTGTATAAAGCTTGCTCAGTTAAAATTCACTTCCGTCCCCACCAAGAAAGGGTATGTGAACGCTGTTGTGTGTGCATTAACAAAGCCTCAGTACACTCAGAAAATCTGACTGTGGCTAGGATAACCCTAATTTGTTTTAAACCTAGAACAAAAGCAAAACTAGCCAGTGCTGAGCAACATGATTTTAAAAACTCTTCCTCAGACAAATGCAAGCCTGTCAAAAAAAGAGAAGTAACAGGTAACTTGTTAAAACAAATGGGCACAGTGTTGAAGACAGCAGTTGTAGGCATTACAGGCAACAGCTGATAAAGAGTGTCAGTCTTTCAACAGACATTGGCTTTCTGCCTAAGCAGTTTGCCACTCAGTTTGTCACAGATTCGCCCCTTAACATCTTTCATCTTGAGTGTAGAACTGTTCCCCGTTTGGTATGTTGAGTCAAAACCAAACATTTTAACTGAATCACTTATTCCCCATCTTCCTATCTGCTAGCGCTCATAGAGTTGCACTGGTGATTAGCCTCCAACAATGGCTACAAGGGTGCCATTGTGAAGGATCAGCAGCAGATTACTGGAATTCCTTTTTTTGTTGCCACCGGCTAAATGGGCTTTCAGTCCCTTCCATCTGGACCAACACAAATCTTACATCTGCAAGTTTAATATTTTAATATCTTGGTTGGCCTCAAGCAGTTGGGTCCCACTGTTAGTTTCCCAAAGACTTATTTCCCAATCATGAGTTAAATAGGTAGTTAAAGTAAGCATGACTGATACAATGCAAATATCTGTAACAGAGGGGCTCATACTGTTCAGAAGTCATAAATAAACTATAGCGGTCTTAACCAATTGTTATTTAATTCATTGGATTGGATTAGACTAACAAACTCATAATTCACCTTTGCTACCAGTCTCAGAGAGAGGTCACTGACATTGTTGCAGTTTTAAGGTTGAGGCAAAACACAAAGGCACTAGCAGATCTGGTACTCATATTGAGCTTAAATCTACAGGTACAGATACAGTTTCTTTCTCTTTTTGGGGGGAAAAATGATTTCAAACATCTGTCTTTATCAGGACTAGATGAGTGCCTACCATTTCCAGTCTTGAATCCTTACTGACCAATTTGCAACATATTGCACAACATAATTTGTGTTTTGTTTTTTTTAATTAAAAAAAAATGCAGTTTGCGATAACCTGCCAATACTTTGACTTATGATGTCAACAGACCATCTGTTAATGTTAGAGCATGAACCACGTCTGATAAAGAATTACTTAAAAACATTTTCCTACATTTCTATTTGTAGAATAATATATTCTTAACCTGAAATAATTTTCCTTGTTTTTGTCTTCTATGGCTTGCTCAGGGATTTAATCGAGACAGAGATCACTCATTTTAAGCTTTTTCAGTTTTGTTAGGCAACTGAGACCGTGGTAGATTAACAGTAGCCTGGTGACACCAGCCTACGTATTTCCGCCTGAATTGATTTCAAGCTCATACTCAGTCTGGCCCAACCCCGTTGACAATCGTCTCCAGGACTCAAAATCCAACCGCACCAATCAGCGAACAGTAGAGCTGTGACGCAAAACTCGCATTGGAGGAAGAGACACGAAAAGCTATCGGGAAAGTTGTCTCAACTCTCGAGAACATCAGAAAATTAAAAGGAGAACAAGAGTATTGTCTTGTAAGTTTTATGATTGGAAAGGACGTCGTAGCTCTTCTCCCAACTGGCTTTGGGAAGAGTTTAATCTACCGAATGCTTACCAAACGTTGCTGATTGGTTAAGGGAACTCCAATGATTTTAAACCTCAAGCTTAGCACCCGCCCATCTCGGAAATGAAAATGAACGGGGTTAGGCCAGACTGACTGACGGAAAAAAATGGAGTCACAGGCTGGTAATGGCCAGGCTAGATTAACAGCACTAGATGAGGAAAGGTAATGTGTCAGTCATAATAGCTTCACGTTTCACTTCAGAAGTCTGCCATTATCCAGCTGCTCATACCACCAGTTGAAAGACAGTCCAAAAACTACTAGTTCACTCAGAGCTCTTATTGCTTCAGTGGTTAACTCCAGTTTAACTATAAAACATTATAATTAACAGCTAGTGATCACTGTCTTCACCTGTGTCCTGGATGCATGTCATAGTTGCTGTAACCCATTGGGACGGCTGTGTTTCACTTAGTGATTCAGTGCTAGTTCTTAACGCTCCTCTAATGTAGCTTTTAGCTGCTCAACATGTTTCCCTAAACACAGCAAACCTACTCACCAAAGACAGCCTTAAATAATGAAGCATTTAGTCATTGAAGAGTATCATGAACCTGAAGGTGGTGTGGACACTCTAATGTTATGCTGTCTAAAGAACCAGCCCCTCTCCTGAAGGTTTTAGCACTGTTTATTTTATTGATTTTAGCCAATTAAGACAGACTTATCTTGAGTGGCAGCGTTCCCTCTCAAGAACAGACGCCACGCATGCCTAGAACAATATGTCCTTGTTCTTCACCATTTTTTGCCCCTCTTATGTGTCTGACACAGACCCTTGGCTGTGTTACTAGGGGAGGTTGGTTTGGGAGGGAGGGGGGCACTCCACGTGTGGCCAACATGGGAAAGATAATCCTGCTATTAGGGTAATCTGCTCAGAATGGCAATCGATGAAGAGTGCGCCCAGTGCTCCCAGTCGGCAGAGGAATTAGGGGCAAAATTAGGGCCAAAGAAAAATGATTTAATCAGTCGGATTAAGAAGGAATAAGGGTTGAGGAAGGGATGGAAGCGAAAATGGAAGGGGTCGACCTGGCCCGACAGGGTTCGCCTTGGTAGAAGTGTTCCTGGTCGGCTGTCGGTGCAACCTGATTGGTTTGGTCAGTGAATGGTTTGATTGGTTTGGACTGTAGAGTCTGGAATCTGATTACGGATTACCGAGTGGAGTAGTTGCCCTGGCCTGTCTTCTCTCCTCACAGGATCTGTCCATTTCACACTCACTGTGCTACACAGAACATGCACAAAATAATTGTATTAAATGCAAAGTCTATACTTTCAACTGCTGTAGCCCTGTACCAGGAAATTAGATAGATGAAGGACTGTTAACATTAATGTACTCATGAACTCAATTCAATTCACTGAATTCTTAAAACAAATAAAAACCCAGATATTATATGACCAGTGATAATTGAATAATTCAGTATATAAATTAACTGCAAAATGTGCAAAGAGGTAGGGTATCAATGATGTTTCTAATATTCAATATTGAGTGTAGGCTTATATAAATAAGCAAATTATAAAATATATGTTTACACTTAAGTATAAACAACAAGAACAATAGGACTAAGAGCTAAAATCAATGAAATCCAAATTAAAAATCACTTCTTCTAAATGTGTAGAATATAAACAGATGGGGGTGAGATTATTTATGTTTTAAGCTGCTTTTTTAAAAACATGCCTACTCTGCCTGGTCCCTTTAAGATCCTCTGGTCATGTGGCTCTGAGGATGGGGTGCGCTCGAAACAAAAGGTTTTCTCCTCACATCTGTTGCTTTTTAAGACTGGTTGCATTCAATTAGCAACATACAGCTTGACAGCTCCGGGTGGTCACGAAAAGAGCAGAGGTGATTGAGTGTAACCGACCAAGATGCAATTCATCACAAAATCTCACTGAAGAGAAACTGGTGTGGATGTTATCAGATGGGGCCTTGCCATATTCAACTGTCATTATACAGCAACAGCACTGGCTGTCAATACAGGACACACGATGCAAGATGACAGTGATACTACAGTGACTTGACACATACAATACAGTGTGAGTTGTTCATGGATTACTGAACATTAACTGATATGAAGAGAACAAGCGGTGAACTGGTGGAATAAGGTGCTACTAATTAGTGGTGGAATTAAAGTAACAATTAAACATGATTGGCACTTCAGATTAATAGCAGAGAATCAAGCCTATTGGATTTTAGTGTGAAGGTAAGGAATTGGGACAAAGGTAAATGCTATGTATGAAATTCAATATATTAAATTAATAAGGTTAATTAGTGAAAAGACCTGGATAGCTGTTCATCACAGGCTTTCAAGTTAAGGTAGAGGTTATCGACACATTATCATATTATAGGAGTTTGAGGATGATTTTGCTGTATTTGACTCAACATAATGTGGTGTTAGGTCACATAAGCTTTTGCTGACTGGTCAGCAGCACTACAGATGTAGTGTTCTGTTACCCCATTTTTTGAATACATTACACGGTGATAATGCAATATTTTGAATTAACTGGGTCATATATATTGATGTCCAATAGAAAAAATCCTGAATCTCACGCAGTGTCCACATTAGCAACATCTTATCTCAGTTTAGGTTGGAGGGATAACTGGCAGGAATCCAGCAGATCACTCACCTCCATATGTATTTCAGCACGCAGTGCCAAAAGATATGGTTGAATGTTAGAGACTATATAGGTTTTTGGGGGGACATGTACTATGCAGCACATCATGCTCTGTTAATGAGACAATAGATGAGGATGAGGACATTGGAACTACAGTATGTGTTGAAATATTGGACTTCATTCATCAGCACATTTCTCTAGAACACTGAGTCTTCTGCCATCTGGACCTGCTGCTCCTCAGTAGTATCTGAGAAGCCTTGATCATTGAAAGGTGGATAAAAAGCTCACGTTGTTTCCTGCGATGCTCTTCTCTCTTTACCGTAGCCAGTGGTGTCGAAGCAAGCGGTACATTAATTCACGATTTCGCGTGATTGTGTAGGTATGCCTGTACAAGCCTGATATGGTACATATGTCTGGGTAAAAGACTGCACACTGGGAGAGAGCTCGAGAGATGGGAGGGAGAGTGAGAGTGTCAGCTGTTTTGTGCCCACACAGGCTGGTGTCTGGTGCTGTGAGCTTGGCGCTGGTCAGCTGGCACTCGGGCAGTGTGCAGAGTGGGCAGAGGAGTCTGTTTTAGCCTTGCATGGTGCTGGCAGCCGAGCCTCTCCCTCAAATCTGACATGATACATATGCCCTTCAGGCATATCCGACACAATTGGGAAGACATTGTCTGAACAAGACAGAGTGTAAAGATCAAATAAGCCCAGATGAACATTAAGATTGGGAATGATAAACATGCCACAGCACAATGTGTTTCAGAGGACATGCCAACATGATTCAGGCCCGCTGTCAGGGCAAGACAGTGATTCAGATTCTCAGATGAAACCTCTGCAAATTATGAATTTTTTGGTGCTCAATTTTCAGTCTCAATCTTCAGTAACTGATTTGGTTTCTGTCTCCACATTTCAGAGGTTGAAGTGATGCTAATATTCAGTTGACATCTAATTGTGTCTGACAGGGACTTTGTGTCAGAATTGAGAACATTCGGCTTGAGAGAGCCTACTAGAACTGATCAAATTGTGTGAAAAATCCTGCCTGCCGTGTATATTTTGCAACACAAAATGTAAAGCATTCCCTATTAGGAAATGTACTATGGGTTTTTGAGATCATCTGCACTGGCATATACAAATATTAAGGACATCTAATAGTCCAGATTTCTCTATCGCTCTACTATCCTACCAGTATCATTTTCCATTTACAGCTAAGACCTTGGCCATGAATATGTAGTGGCTGAGTAGAGGAATGGGGGTAGGGTTGCCAGTTAAATCTGATCCAGGTCAGTACTGGGCAGAGATTTTTTCGTCCTGGAGTGTGTTTTCCCGACTGTTCCTGGAACAACAGGAAGTCTTGGCTCTGATGTGATGTTTGGCTTCCTGTTTATAGACCAGCCACTGTGGTGTAACAATGGGATGTAAGGGGTGATCTGCACACAGAAAGGGACCGGCCAGTATAAAACATGCCTTTGAGGCGGATGTTTGATTTCTTTTCTTGCCATTACACACCAGTGATTTACTGAAGCCCATCAATGTGCAAGTAAAGAGGCAGACAGTAGACTTCCACTGCAATGCACAGTAATAACAGCACTATTTGTTTATAGATAGATAATGTGCATATTTAAGTAAAACATGTTTCCCTTTGGGACGAGATCTGCTATTTCCACTCAGCTTTAGCTACAAGACAAGGTTGGAATCATCCCTGACCTATCCTTGACTAAAATAAAACCCGCCTGCCTCCCTCTGCCTGTGCTGTTGGGCCCCTGGGATTTGAGGTCTGTCCAGCTGGCTGTTTGCTGCACAAATCAGTTGGATTATGGGCGACTAATCTCGTCCTGCATGAGGAAGTGAACAAATGCCTCTGTCTTTCGTTCGGAGTCCATTGATACTCTGGTGATACTAAACCAGTACTTAGGGAGGACCAGTTATCACCTCCCAGCATTGAGAATCTGAGAGAGAAGTATCAATTCTGAGGTGGAGTGGGGATCAGAGATTTGCTCATATGTTTTTAATAACGCATATTGTGTGCATGCACTATTTGTATATTTTTGCAGATGTGTAGTACATGAATAGGACAGTAATAATTTGTCTTTGAAGGTGCAAGTTTGTCTAGTTTGTCTGCTTGCCCCTTGTAAGTGACCCATGTAATGTGCTGGAGAACAGTCAAGGCATCCAAGAGACATGCTAGGAAGGGCCGAACATCTGAGAGTGAGTGAGTCAGTCTGTCACGCAGCAACAGCCATGACCGCAGTCTTAGAGGAGAAAATCGGCTGCAGGAGGCAGAATGATAAGGAGGTGGGCATGGAGGAGGAAGAATGATAAGGAGATGGGCATGGAGGTGGACAGACATGGAGGAGGCAGAATATTAAGGAGGTGGGCATGGAGTAGGCAGAATGATAAGGAGGTGGGCATGGAGGAGGCAGAATGATAAGGAGGTGGGCATGGAGATGGACAGTGCTGAATATCAGTACTCAAGGGTTTTTGTGTTTTTCCAAACTGCCAGTGCAACTTTTGTGGTCACCCCCCCTCCTAAGTGTAGCCATTATTGTAGCTGTTGTGTTGTAGTATCATTGGTTTGGCTATGCACCACAGCGTTCAGTTGGTCAAGCATGCATGTAATAAATTAGAAGTTAGACGTTCATTTTTTGCTAATTCAAGTCATTATAGATGAGTGACATGCGTTATAAGATCTGTTAAAATACATTTCCCAGATGTTAGCACACATAGATGCATGCGGTCTGTGGAGTGTGTCGATCTGCTTAGTGCTGAGACAGGAAAGCCTTAGTGTGGGTAGTTAGAATGCAGTGGCCTGGAGTGTGACTCCAGAGCCGGTGCTGGAGACAGTGATGACTTTGAACAGTTGGCTGTCCGTAGCTATCTTTTTTCTTTCTTCCTTTGTTCCTTTCTTTCTTTGAGGTAAATACCTAAGCGACTAATCTAATTTTGGAACTAGACTCCTGTAGAACGTCACGTTATGTTGCTCGGCTGTGCGTCAATCTGTCTCTTCTGACTGGCAGTTGTGGAAAGAGAGAGAGAGAGAGAGAGAGAGAGAGAGAGAGAGAGAGAGAGCGCCTGGACTGACCCTACCATGCTAATCCTATCCGTTGAGAGTGCTTTTTTTAGAGAGCAACTTAATGCAACCAGATTATGCACCCGCACCATACCCACCAAATTCGCCATGGTTTTGATGCCATCTTGCATCCAGGCAACAACAGCAGCAGGAGAAGTATGCCAGAATAAGCAAATGACAGTTGAGGAATATCAATTATGAAGGACTGTCATCAAGCCCCAGTGTTTATACACTCTGCACCCAGATGACAAAGTCAGGTTACTGGGTAGGTAGTTTATGTTTGCATGGTCTTCTTGGGTGGAACCGAGATTGTGTTCGAGTTCCAAAGCCTGCATGGAAAGGGTCTTACTCTCTCTCCCTCACTCTCTCTCTCTCTCTCTCTGTGAGATTGTATGTGTGTATGTGTAAGTGTATGCAAGAGAGAGAGAGGGAGAAAGAGAGAGCATTAGCATTAGTGTGCATTAAAGGGAGAGTGCGTGTGTTGCTCCTTATCCTGAGGACTGCACCGGTGTTATGTCACATTGCCACCAGTCACACACACACACACACACACACACTCACACACACACACACACACACACACACACACACACACACACACACACACACACACTGCAGTAGCTTGGTCATGTCTTACATAAGGCTTTCTTCTGATGGTGTTTCTTTCTCTCTTCCTTTCTTTCTTTCTCTCTCTTCCTCTCTCTCTCTCTCTGCAGTCAGTGTTGTCAGATTCTCTATAAATCTCCCACTTCCACTTTCCGGTCCAGTGTTAAAGCTGCCACAAACGATGTGATATCACTGGTCACACTAGTACACAATCATTCCATATCATGCTCATGTCATATTATTTAATATTTTAGAGATGATAACTTCTGGTTAAAATTCTAGTTTATGCACTTGTCATATTTCCGCAATGCCAGGTAACACACTACAAAAATCTGCAAAGAGCACCTTACGAGCCCAATAGTTCTGATTTGACATGAGGCAATGTTGCACTTTGGTGTCTGCTGTCTCGAATAGCATAGAGATTATGAAAGAGATGGGGAGGTGCAAAGTGCTAGAGAAATGGTAGAGGTGACAAGGCGAGTGACTTAAATGTATTTGGTTCATGAGTTAGTAGGTGGAGTTTCTGATGCAGTCTCTAAACGTATGGAAAAAAATAATACAAATAACTAATACCTCTTTATATAACCCCTTATACACTTCATTAGCAATTACAAATTACAATTACATCAGGGGGTTGTCAATGCCTGTTTTAATTAATGCAAAAGAAAGCCGGACCTTACCTGACACAACTAATCAGTCATATTTAGCATGTTACTGTATCAGCTGAGTAATTGGGGGCCACCACGTGTTTGCTCCTGCTATGTCAGAAAGATGCAGAAAGATTAGCCCCACACCATCTTTTCCTCCACATCTATCAGGCGGATCATTATTAAAACATGGCCGACCATCTGTAGGTGCTTTCGTACTCCAGCTTTCCAGGACGCCTCTTTCAAACCAAACTTCACTACACAGATGATTGTATGTCAATTATAAAAGTCTGTCAAAGTGTTTTTATATAGTTTGAGGGTAATTTATATTGATGAAGACTGCAAAATGTGTGCGTTGCCAATTATAGATGATCATGATTAATGATCAATTTTTATTAGTAATTAACTTCACCACACATCATCAAATAATATACTATAATATATTTACAGGGCAGTAAAATGTATTTCTTGGCCAGCAGTAGATTGCATGCCTGGTAAAGTAGGTCTCATGACCAGAGAGTTGAAGGACAAGGCTTTAAGCAGGGGAGTTTATGCCTCCAGCAAGCCAGCATGTCATGAAGAGGAGACCCCAGGACGGAGGATGCATGGCTGGGGTAGTGGATGGAGGGATAAGCAGCGATGTCAATGAATGTATTTTAGACGCTAGAACAAAGCATTTATCAGCCTACGTTATAAATCAAGAATTCAAAAGGTTCTAGACTTTGAGTGAGATTGCTCAAAATGGCTTAGCTCAATCTTAAAATCAAACGGCAGCCAGAGATTGAAAAATAACTTTCAATTCAAAGCCCTTGATTTTCTGTGAGACACCAGCAACAGGACACAGTGGGAGGTGAAACGTGAACGTTTTAAATAGTTAAATTATTCAGTTGAAGAGCATAACTGATAAACATCTCTTAATTATGGTCAGCCTGTCTGTCAATCTTGTCAACAAACTGACTGATGGACACCAGTGCTCGTCCATACAAGAGGTCATCGCTGAGATTAGCCTTTGACTGGAGCCTGATGACCAGAACTACACAAGCCACACATCTATTCAGCAGCTCTGAGCCACACAGAAACGCAGCATAATCCTGACTAGGTGTTGTGCAATGGAGTTAAGGAATTACAGACAGAGAGAAAGAGAGAGAGTGGGAAGGGAGTATAGGAAAGACAGAGAGGAGGAGAGAGAATGAAAAGGTTGAAGGTTGGCACATTACTGGAGGGGCACTAATCTTTGCGTGATTGAAGGACACTCTTTCCAGTTTGTGCTCAGTTTTCAGAGGTCACAGTGTGATATTTACAGACGTATATGTGATGCACATACTATGTGAGACCCGCTGTCTTACTAACCACAAATCAGTGCATAGTTGAAAGAGTTGGATTGTCATTTCCATTTGTGGGAAATACAGTAAGAAAGTACGTTTCTACCAGCATACAGTTTATACCACTCAGGAATTATATGTAATCCCTAGACTGTTTAATTATGCAGTGAAAATGTACAGATGCAGACATATTTCTAGTAAAACACAAACAAACAAACAAACTGAAATAAGTATTTAGATAAAGCTGTCATTAGCAGATGGCTAGCCAGGTTTTAATGAGCTATACCATGCACGCTAGAGCATAGATGTCAAATTGGCATTGTTCTTTGGTATTTGACTATGAATTACCCCTGTGCTTGATTTGACATCATAGCCAAACACTGAAGCTCATGAGTGCCTGTTAATAGCTCGTCAGAAAATGTCGGTGCCTGTTTGCACAGACTGAATCACATTGTCCCTAAAGAGACGATCCTCTCTCCTCTCTCAGTGTGGCTGAGGACAGAGACCCCTCAAGGCTGGGCTGGGGGATGCCAGACACTGGATTGGATCTTGTCCTAACACACCCAGACTGATGACAGCATGATGACAGCCTTTTTGTTGGCTAAAGGTTCCAGTGTTATTGAAACAGTGCTTCTGTGTGTAGCTTGTGGCAGTGGGTGACTATAGGGAAATGGTTTTCGTATAGGGAGAAAAGGTAGTGATGTTTTTTTTTTGGCGTGTGCATGCAAATCGAATTGAATCTAAAATATATGAAGGGTGTTTGCATTTTCATTGTTGCATTTACTGCATTTACGGAGATGTTGATGTAAGTCAGCTTCTTGTACTGTGAATCATCAGTTGGCATATGCCAACGGACAAAGATACTGTAATGTAACCCCCATACACACACACACAAACACACAGAAACAGAGACTCACAAACAATCAAAGAAACACACACAGAGAGCATGCACGTTGTTGTTTCTATACTTGGCTGCATGTCATAGACAGTATATGTAGGATACACACAGACATATACATACATATATATATACATGCACACATGCACACAGCCCTTGCACACACACGCACATACACACACACACACACACGTACATACATACACACACACACGCACATACACACACATACACACACACACACACACACACACATACACTGGCGCAGCTCTCAGCACTAGCAGAGTCCAGAGCGCGGGGCGTTTGTGCTGAGCTGGTCCGGCCGTCAGGTTGAATGAATGTGCGGACAGCTGACTGGACATGGCTATTCATCTGCTAAAGAAAGGAAGAGGCTGCGGAAGAATAGAGCTCTGCCTCTGGGGTGTGTGTTGCGGATGTCTGTGTGAGTGTGTGTGTGTGCGTGAGAGAGAGTGTGTGTGTATGGTGATGTCATTTGCTTGTTAATCTATGTGTTCATGAATGTGTGTGTGTGTGTGTGTGTGTGTGTGTGTGTGTGTGTGTGTGTGTGTGTGTGTGTGTGTGTGTGTGTGTGTGTGTGTGTGTGTGTGTGTGAGTGAGTGAGCCGTTCCAAATGTTGTTATTTGAACGAGTGGCATTGGCCATCTTTTATTTCTCCTCCTCTTGAGGTACATCACACACCACCCAGTAAAGTAGGTTCAGAGCAAAATATTTTTTTTAGTACAGGTAGTTATTCACATAACATACTTAATTAACCAGTGGAGAGGAGGATTAAGGTTTGAGTGTTTGTTTGGATATAATTCCTTTAGTGGCCTAGATCTTGGGGGTGATTAAAATAAAATCACTTCAAAAACACTGGAGAATAAGTCCCATTTATGTGACCTTTAAAGTGAGAGTAAGTTATTGACACTTCAAAGTGACGTGTGGATTCCAGGAAAGTGTACCTGCCTGTTATTGGCACTATTGAATGTTATGTATGATTCTGGCTAGGTACCCATTAGCCAGCTGTGTGTGCTACAGCCGTTTGCTTAATCTCCTGAGCTAGCGCACATTCAGCAGCATGTTTTTTTCTCTCTCTCTCTCTCTCTCTCTCTCTCTCTCTCTCTCTCTCTCTCTCTTCTTTTCCTTTTTTTCCCCAATGATGACTGCTATGCTGCAGATCTCGCCTCTGCCCCATTCATCCAAGAGCCAATCAGGTGCGATGTGCCTGGCCCCTCCCATCTTCTCCTCATAGCCAATGACATTGAGAGTCAAAGGATATTTTGAGGAGGATGGGGGAAAAAAACACCCCAAGAGAATAATCTTCTTTTGTCACAAACTAAAGTTAATCTATGCCCATGAACTCTCCGGAATCCACCCAAACTCGCACTTATCGCGTTGCCCCCTCATCTTGACCTCTACAAATCACCTCTCTCTCTCTCTCTTTCTCTATGGGACAGTATTTCATTTTCTTCACTCTTGGTCCCATGTAGTCTACTTTGAATTGTGTTTTCTAATACCCTGCTGGAATTCCTCACTGAAATAATTTGGTATTTTTTGCCTTTTCTTTTTTTACAGGCAGCCTGCTTCTCCTTGTAAATCTCCTTGTCCATGGGCAGGTCTCTGTCTCTCTGGCACACACACACACACACACACACACACGCAAACACACACACACACACACACACACACACAAACAGCCACAGGGCACCATTACATATGCGCTGTGCCCCCATTTCATAAGGCTTGAATGATGACCTGTGTACAACATTGACATTCACAGCAAATTAGACATGGATTCAGCTACAAACGTCTATGCACAAGGTGTTATGTCCCTCATAATTGGTTTGCATAGTGTTGCACTCACGCTTTATTAGGAAGATCCTGCACAAGGGTAAGGTGTAATGGCTGATAGTATTCATCAACACAAGTCTGATCAGAAAACAGGGAAAAGCTCCTAGTGGTGGTTTTCTGTCAGATTTGGTAAATCATCTTAGCTAACTCCACCCTCACTAAGGTGATGTTTTTATTCTCCTCATCCCCTCATTATGTAGTAGTTTTTAGATAAACGCTTGCATTCTCAGTTGTTGTCTTCCACTTTTGTTCTTGAGTACTGTTGCAGTGCTGGACTTAACTCTGTCAGCTGAACTTTGGCAGCCTCTGTGACGCATCACTTCCCGACTCATTCAGTTCACTAGGTGGAGAGACAGCATAAAAAGAAAGATAGGAAACATTTTGAGCTCTGAAATCACTTTTTGAAGATGGTGTCTAGCGACTTTGTAAACTTGTTCAAAAGCGACTTGTAGGCTATTTTCTAATTCTTAGTATTAAACCTATTGAGATTGTTTGTCAGTCTGTCTAAGGTCTCTTAGTGTTGAATGAAAATTATTCGGATGGCAGCTACTTTTTTAATGGCAAGCGAAGCATGGGGGTAGGCTTTCTTGTAATCATGACTAGGGGATGATTTGGGGTCCTCAACCAGCCTCGGACTGGCCTTTTGTGGGTGGTGTCTGGGCCCCAACCCCCACCCCCACCCTTCAGTGTCTCAAAAGCCCAGACAGGCTTCAGGCTGGGACACAGCATAGGCAGACTCCCCTCTCCAACAATGACCTCCCACGACCCCCTGGTGATTTGAGTAGGTATGGACGTGAGTTATTGTGACAGCTGTTGTGCAAGGCACACAATGCAGATTTTTTTTTAGGTGGGGAGGATGTGTGTGAGTGTGTGTGTGTGTGTGTGTGTGTGTTGGGAGGTGGGGGGATGTTGGTGCAACTGTTAGATAATCATCCTATCCTCTCATCATAGTCTTCAGTGTATCATTCTCGTCTTCTGTAAAATTCTGAGAGCAACTTTGTGTGCATGGACGCAACATGTATCCATCCCTTATTTGTCTCAGACCTTACATGTAACAAAACTGCAGTGAAACAAAAGGGGGAAAAACCTAATAAATGACGGTGCACACAAGCTATCTCATCATGGACACGCACAAATTAGCCTGACATTCTTGTAAATATAACTGAATGTTTGGAATCCGGTGTGTAAACAACTGGTGTTTATTATCGGGCAAGCGGTCATGATATATCTAATCGCTTAACAACAACACAAGCACTATTGTGTGTGAGCTTAGAGCTGGGGGTGTCTTGCTGAACAGGACGTGTAGTTTGGGGCCAGGCCCACCCACAGATCGTTCACAGAGCATCCTACATGATGCTCGCCCAAGATGAGCTTAACTGTCTGGGGATAACTAGGTCAGCAGCGCTGAGGTAAGCCCTCGTAGAGAACAAGCCTGCTCCAGTGATGAAGCCTTACTCCTGACGCGTGTGTTTGTGTGTTTGTGTGTTTGTGTGTGTGTGTGTGTGTGTTTGTGTGTAGTGTGTAGTGTGTGTGTGTGTGTAGTGTGTGGGTGTGTGTGTGTGTGTGTAGTGTGTGGGTGTATGTGTGTAGAGTGTGTGTGTGTGTGTGTGTGTGTGTGTGTGTGTGTGTCTTTCTGTCTGTGAGGCAGCCCAAACAATACTGGAAGAAAGTGGGACGAATAAGTTGAAGAATGTCTTCGTTATTTCTTTCAGTGTCATTACAGCACATTTTCATAGTTCGTGTTCCCAATTATCTGAGTTAAATGGAATGAAACACGCTTTCAAAAACACATAACATTGCAAATGCTACTTGACTGCCTTGTTTGTTGTCTCAAGAAAGTAAACAAAGCAGTTAAAGTAATTATACACTCACAGGCCAATGAGGACTTTTTCTCACTAATTGAGCACATTCTGTTGTTTAGTTTTTTCCTTATTTGAGTTTCACATCAAATCGATGATTACCTCTCCCAGCCCCCCCCCCCCCCCCCCCCCCCCCCCTTGCTCTGTGAGCAGCTTGTCCTACATAATCCAGCCTGTATTCTGTGGCAGGGGAGACGAGCGGTGCAGTTGTCCAGCCCAGCTCTCTCGCTCTCTCTCTGTCTCTTTGTGAAGGTTGTGGGAGCAGGCTGGTGAGGTCCTCTTTGTGCATATCTCATGAAATGTTGGAGGTTCATAATGGAATATTGATTGCTGTGATAGGACTGAGCCCTAAGGCCCATTTCTCTCTCTCTCTTTCTCTCTCTCTCTCTCTCTCTCGCGCTCTCTCTCTCCACTCTAGTACTGAATGCATCCATTCTTCATGCCTCACCACACACACTCAATTTAGGCTGTGGAGCAGACGGCCATTGCTCACTCTCTACGAGGGACTGGAGTCGGGCTGAGCCTGGCACCACTGTCCTTAAGACTCTCTCTCACACACACACACACACACACACACACACACACACACACACACACACACACACACACAAGGCAGGTCATACAACACAATAATAGTGCACACCTGCAAAGCACACCACATACTGTAAAGATTATGCTCAAACTACACATACCTACTGTATATGAATGACCATGCACACACACACACATATGTTTATACATACATAATAGCAAAGTTTACTGAATAACCTGGACTAAAGGTTCAAGATTATTATTACCTAAAACATCACACAGGTTTGGAATGTGTTGAACTGATGGAAAACAAGGCAAAATTGCAGGATATCCTGATAAGTGGGGTGTGTGCTCTCTATTTTAGACCGCTCTGAGAATAAACTGTACAGTGTGCTTTTGTTCTTTGTTGTTTTGATTTCTATTCCTATATCTAGCAATAAGTCCCAATATTTGCTTCAGGATCAATAGTGTCTGTCTATCTTAGGTCACCTGAAAAGACCTTGCTCAAAGTCCTCGTTTGTGTTGACTGTTTTGATTCGATGTCAAAAGCTTCCCCTCTATATATTGTAAAAGGTTAAGATGACATACATGCCTGTGTATTTACATGCAGCTCAGTTCTTTCTGAAAAGTTACTTGCAACTTGAACGGCAGTGGCTTATATAAACGAATACTATGGAGGCAGTTTCATAACACAGAGAGTGAGTTCAATCTGAAATCCTGCCTCTGAATGCAACTGAAACAGTACACGCTCTTTTGTAATTAATAGTATGGTGCAATGGAATAGCAAATCAGCCATTACGCTTTAGGAGTTTACTCAGTTTACGGTATCCTACATTAATGCTTAAATGAACCCACAAATGCTCACAGTTGTTTTCTGTCCCCTTCAGGTAACAGAATGTTCAAAACAGACGTCATATTGATATGACTACTCTCTGGGAGTGCTCGTCACACTGCCAACCAGAAGAAGCAACACCCCAAAACAGAACTACCAAGAACCAGGAGCCAGCCATGACGTCTTCCCAAGCAGACAGGACCTCCACCAGATCCGTATGACAGAGGTGTGGCAGGGACACACCACCACCTCAGATAAAACAAAAGACAGAGAACGAATAGGCACACCTGTGGCACCCTGACATGGAGGTGGAGGCACATCTGAACACCGTGACGAACGAGAGCCAGGCCAAGTCCTCACCGCACTCCTGCGACCTCTGTGGCCGAACCTTCCCCTTCCTCAGCGCCCTCACGAAGCACATGCTGAAACACACTGAGGAGACGCATGTCAAGGCCCCGACAGACGCCATCAAAATGGACAGCAGTTTGGGTCAGACCTCCATGGAGATACAGGAGGAGCAGGAGGAGGGACAGCGAGAGGAAGAGGTGAAGAAGAAAGAGGAAGAGGTAGAAGGGGAGGAGGAGGAGAAGGAAGGAGGGGTTCCAGAGGAGCAGGAGGGTTGCTCCAGCCCCACTGAGAGTACCTCAGCTTGCAACCGAGTAGTCAATGGAGGAGAGAAAGATGCTGTGAAATCCCAGAGGAAGGGAACAGGGAGGAAGGAGAGGAGTAATTTGAGCCCCTGCCCTTTGCGGCAGAGAAAGCTACGTAGTCAGACGGAGCAGGAGCGGAACACGGCACTTCCTGAGGAGCTGTTCACCTGCCAGCTATGTGGCTTTGGAGCCTCCAGCAAGGAGCAGCTACAGACCCATGAAGAGAAGGTGCATCTGCCTTCAGATGCCCTCGCTGGTGGGGTGGGTTCCCCCGAGGAGGGAGCCCCTGAAGGTGACCTCACCCAAGGAGTGTACCCATGTGGGCAGTGTGACCAAGTGTTCACACAGGCCTGGTTGCTCAAGGCCCATATGAAGAAACACCAGGGTCCTCTGGACCACGGCTGCCGGATCTGTGGACGTCGCTTCCGTGAGCCCTGGTTCTTGCGCAGCCACATGAAGACCCATGTCATCAGAGCCAAGCCTAAGGCTGGTGAGTCCGAGGCCCCCGCTACTATAAATGGGGTGGTGCAGGAAGAGGCTCTACTGTTGAACGACGCGTGTCTCTATGAACTTTGCGCCAAATGTGGCAATTTCTTCCAGGACCGCCAGAGCTTGTGGTTACACGAGCAGGTCCATGAGCGTGTCAGAGGTCACAATGCTGAGAAAGAAAACGAGCCGGTGCAGAGCAACTCTATTGACTCCAATACTCTGGTCTCTAAGAAAGCTTTCCTGGAGTGCCTGAACCTTAGACCAGCAGGCCCCGTGGAGAAACCTCCAGAGGAGCCCCAGGTGAATCGAATCCCAGAGCTCGACCCGATTAGTAGCTACCAAGCCTGGCAACTGGCCACCAGGGGCAGGGTCGTAGAGGCCACTGAACATAACCTGGGTTGGGAGGAAAGGCTTGCAGATGCAGATGTGGCCTTCGACCGCGAGAAGGGCGAGTATGTCCTTCTTAAGCAGGAGAAGAGAAAGAAGCAGCTTGTGGCTACCCCCTCAAGTGCTCCAAGCGCTACCAAGAAGAAACGGCCAAACAACGGCACTGGGGAGAAAAATGGACATGGCTCCTCGGGAGATGTGAGCCCAGAGAGCCACAGCGACTCTGAATACCGCCCGACCTCCTCGAACAGTCGAAAGGCTTCCCAGAACAAGACCTCGGAGTGCCTGGAGTGTGGGAAAGGTTTCCGCTCTCAGCAGCAGATGGTGATCCACATGCTGATACGGCACGGAGGGGGCAGCGGTTTTGGTGCCGGCTTGGAGTCCTCCGCCCCGATATTCGGGGAAACGGCACTCTCCTTCTTAAAAAATGCTGCATTTAAGGATCAGAAGCTGGCTGGACAAACCAAAGAATCAGGTATTTTTTTGTGTCAAGAAATGGATAAAATAATCCCTATTAAGTACCATACAATTTTTATCCTGAGTGTGTATTAACCAGCTGGTTGGATTGGTATATCCCTAACATAATACTAGCCAGACATATATCTTCGCTTTGATGAATGGTTGTTGTCATCTATTGGCAAGATACAGTGTCTTAAACTGAAACAAGTCATTCTCATTTCTAAAGGAATACTAAAGGCTTAGTTAAGGGTAAGGATTAGTGTGAGGACTGGATTAGGTGTGCACACAGTATGTCTGTTCTTAACTACTGAGTTGGCAGAGAGAATGACTGAAGACAGACTATGTGGGGAAATATTTTAAGATATCCCACAAAAGCTTGAAAGGATTTTAGGATTTTATTTTTTTTGTCATAGATGTTTACCCTTTGGTATTCCAAAATTTGTATCTCTACTGCTTCGGGATGCTTTTTGCTAGTTAATTTTCATGCAGTACCTGAGATATCCACAGATGTCATCATTATGCCAAAATGATGTGCTACATTTTCTAAAAGACACAGATCCCCATATAATGAAGGGAACTGATTGCACGGACTAAGCGTTGTGTTTGCCTGATTTAGCTTTATAGAAGATGGTGACCAATCAGATTTGCCGGTTTTCAGGTCAGTGGGTTTGAGGTGGTGGATTATTATGGAGAAAAGACACTGAGGTTCAGGATTAGTTATGGATAATAGATATGTTTTATCTGTTGTGTTAAGCTTAGATAATGATGTAAATGAAGCATTGAATTACATATTTTATTCAACCCCACTCTGTAAATATTTACATACACTATGAGGCACACTTGGCAGCTGTTTTTGGCTCGGCAGTCTGTGGACCTCTTTTTTAATCCTTATCTTGGCTGGGGCGCTTTCATTTAACAAATTGATGGTCCTTTACATTTGGGTTAGTAGATGAAGGAGAGGCCATGGGCATGGAATAATTGAACCCCAAGAGTGCTAACAGTTAGCCACTATAGGACAATATGTACTGCTCCTGGATAATACTAGTTGTGAGTTGAAGAGACCCAGTCATTTACACACTCCATTCACTTACATTGTGTGTATAATCATACACTGGTCTTAATGAAGGCCAAACGTATTCCAGAGGTATTACTTTGATTTTCTGTTGTTTAACCCTGAAGTTAACAATGCAACTGATCAGCTCAGTTTTTTTTTCAGGAAGCAGCTATACTTTTTTTTCTTCAAACTGTCCATGTGGTACATTGTGCTTTAAACATATTGATATATGTTGCCCTGCTCCACTTAAAGGGGGCTGAACGTTGCATTTATGTTCAAATCATGGATGAGGGAGACATCTTGTGGGCATTTATATGATGTTAAACTGTAGTTTCATTTCTTTGATTCTGTGCTATTTGCTATTTGGCATTTCTTCCTCATAGGAGCATCTATGGATTGATATTTATTTACCGATTGACTCGCAGACTATTGACGAGTTGTTATTCCCTCCATCTCCTCCTCTGTCTCCTTGCAGACACTTGTCTCCATTTTTTTAACTTATTACTCGTCCTCATCAGCTGTGTCCAAATGCTTCTAATGGAAGTGCTCTGCTCCATGATACTCCTCCCCCTGCTCCCTCACTGGCCTAACACAATCTGGCCTAATTAGCTAGCCCTCCATAGGTACGTCTCAGTGGTTCTGAGAAATACAGACGAATACCTGTAACGCACAATACACTGGTAACCTTTAGTTTGGAATCAGCGTTGCAGCTTTTATTTTAAGTCACTGGTCAGTTGGCAGAGTTCGTATCCAGCTATGCACCCCATCATCTCATTCAGAGTAGGAAGGCGACAGGGACAAAAGGTACAAGCCAAGCCTCCCTCCCAATGTTCACCCATGGACAGCAACACTTCCCTAGCCTGTCATCATATGTTCATACCTCACCTCTCCAACTCCTTATCCTTCCCCTTTTAACCTTAATAGTCTCCCTGCTACTTGAAGCCACAACTGTGTATCTGTTTTAGATTTCTCAACCAGTCATGTTTTTCTTTCATATCCCACCCCCCCCCCCCCCCCCCCCAATGTTTTCCTCCCGTAGGTTCCTCTGGTGTCACGGCCCTTTGTTCACCACTGATCCCCCATCCCCCAAGCGCTCTCCATTCTCCTCTAGCTTCTCTCAAATTCCTTTGCCTCCCTTGACAAAACCAGCCTCGCCAACCATCATTTCTCATCCTCCTCCCTCACATATGGCTGTTCCAGGGGTTGCTAGAGCTCCATTAAATTTCACACCTCACCTCACTGCACTGCTTTACTGTTGTGGTCATGTGATCCAAATGGGCCAGAACTGGTAAATGGCCAATACAGAAAATCAGTCACATAATTAACAAAGTTGTCTCCAGAACTACATTCTGTTGTTTTTCACTTTTTCAATGAGGAAAATAAATACATATCAGCAAAAACAAAACAGCAAACTAACCCTAACACTTAATCTCCTTAGATCATGGAAGTTTGAAGTAAGCAGCTTTGTCAACTCTGTGTCACATGTGACTTCATGGTCGTATAATTTTCAGTAGGGTAAACAGTACAATGATGATAAAGCTATGATTGTTAAATTTACCAAATGTTCTTCTGAGTCAGTTACATAGTATAGCCCCGGAGAGGTTCTATTATTGTGTCCCATTATCCGTTGATCATGACAGACTGGTTCTTATATGCATATTGTAGCCTCCTCTCTTGTGTCTGTTAACATTCAAGCTTAGCATGTGCAGGTGTCTGATGTAAGAGATAGATTTCTCTCACCACAGGGTGGCCGTAAGCTGTGTAAATGGTCAGTGCAACTATATGTGTCACAGCTGACTAGATATTACACAACCAAAGTCAGTACCATGGCTACAGTCTCCTTAATGTCAAGGAAATCTTAGAAACAAGGGGAAAAACAGGCATTGTGTCAGTATATGAAGTGTATGATTACACAGAGATCACACGCCTTATCCTGAGTGATATCAGGGGGTAGACTATGAGGAAGACTAAATTAATAGCTGAATGAATACTCCATTCCATAGTTCACCTTTGGAGTATTTGTGTGGTTTTCACGAATTTAATTCTTATGTTATGTTTGTTTTGGTCTGTGTGAGGTCGCATTGAAATTAGGACTGCAAGAAGCAAATTCCCAGTTGTTGAGGAAACTGGAAAAATGTTACAGAGCTGCCATCTAGTGACCAAAGGATGTTGTCACCTCTATCAGTATTTATTAATAGTATGTTCAAAATTATGCATGGGTGAATCATTTTTATGTTAAAAAAAATAGTTGTGATATTTTTTTAAATGTGTAATAAACCTATCTGGACTTTGATCATATTGGCTTTATATGTAAAAGCCAAAATGATGCACTTTCCTGAATGTCAGCTGACTCAGGGATACCTCCAACAGGAAGCAGAACATATAAAAATTGTATCCTCTGCCCAAAGATTGTGGAATAAAACTCAATATAGCAATATCGTGTTTTTCTCTTATTGCAGACAAAAAGCCATCAGGCGATCGGCACTCGGCTTCCAAGCATAGTGCAGGCTCTTCCTCATCTCACCAGCAGGGGTCAGCACTGCAAAGCGACAGCACTGGATCCACCGCTGCCAGCCTCAGCCTGGTGGGGGAGAGCGCTGACGGCTCGGCACTGGAGCCCGGCAAGCAGGACGGCCTCGTCAAGCACCGGTGTCAATTCTGCACCCATAGCACACTCTTCCCGGAGGTGCTCTGGATCCACCAGCGGGTGGCCCACAAGGTGAACAGCACCAGCCCACTGGCCCCCAAATGGGCACTGAGGAACGGCTTGAAGGGACCGCGCTCGACCCTGGAGTTCCGTCGGCGCACCGGCCCGCCGCCCTTCCTGGAGGGCAAGGACTGTCCGGCGCTGACCGAGACCCGTAAGCCACGCACCCAATCCCCGCAGCCCCAGAGCCCTGCGGGCAGCGGGTCAAAGACCGACTGCACCAGCCCTAGTGAATCCAGCCCCTCCCGAAACAGGGGACACCCCCACAAAGCCTCAGCCTCCTCATCCTCCTTTTCCACTGTGTCCAATCCTTCCTCCAAACCCAAATCAAGCAGCAGCAGTGGCAGCCGAAAGCGAGCTGCTGACGCTCCACCGGCTTCCAACCCCTCAGGGACCCCTAAGAAACCCTCGACCGTGCCCAACCCAAAGTCAGCCAGCAGGGCCGCTGAAAGCAGCCTCCTGCCCCAGGAGGGCCTTCACTTTGTCTTGGCCAGCCAGCACGGGCACGAGGAGCAGGGCAAGGTGGCGGTGGCCCCCTCCTTGCAGCGCAGGGAGGACACTCCGGTCACGGCCACAGCCTCTGCCCCGGCCCCGGCAACGGACTCACCTCCCCAGAACTCGTCCAGGAGGGCGCCAGAGACCCACGGTAGTTACCCAGGTGATGCTTCTCAGCTGGACGTCCTGAGCTTCTTGAAGAACTGCAACCCGACCGAGCTGGCTGCCCTTTACCACCACTGGGGCCTTGGGAGCACTGCCATGCTAGATCAAGCAGGTGAGCGAAGAGGGATGGAGTCTGGTGCATTGAACTGCTAGGCTCGGTTGTCCAGTGTTAGACAGTGCCAGTCTTTGGTACACTTCCTGTAGGTCCTTTAGGCTGAACACATGTATGCATCTCTCTTCATTGAAACGTGTATAGCAGGTGTTTTAAAATATTGTCCGTCCTTTGTGTTCGTACTAGTTAATTAATTTATGTAATCATGGTAAGCATATATAATAGGACAGTGAGTAATAAGGTAAACAGAATGACGTGCAGGTCAGTGTATGTATGGCCTTTTGTCAGAAATGCAAACTCGTTCTCTCCTTCCTTCTCTCTTATTATTGGGTAAAAGGGGTCAGGTTCAAGGGCAGTTACAGGCATAGGGAGGTACTACAGAAAGATCCCAATGCTTATTTTGAAAACAGCAATTTCCCTCGTTTTTTTATTTTGTTTTGCTTCAGCGAAAAGCAGCATTATCTTTCACAGTCCCCTGTCTCGCCAGCTCTTGCCACATTATGAGACCTGACTTCTGCTCAGGTCCACACTGTCATTCCCCCGAAGCGTCATGCTCCGCCGTAGTCCTTTGAGTCACATGCAATCAAGTGACCTTTTTCCTACGTCGCCCCGTTAGCCTGTTATTTTGGTGCCATCTGCCGTTGCCGTGCTAGCATATGCGGCACATAGCCGGCGCATGCCAATGAAGAGGGGGGCCGCGTGTTTACCAAGGCAGGCCAGTAGGGGTCAGGTGTCATGTCTCTGCCTTCGACACTCAAAGTCACTGTCATGTCAGACTCCCCCGACCAACCTGGTTGCTGGGGGGGTCAACAACAATGAGCAGGTCACCCCCACCACACACCCACCTCCTCGACTCCGGTCCAGGACATTAAAGGGATAGCATTCGTACTTGGTCGTGTTTTCTCTGTTGTCCTCTGCTCCCTGCCTCTTCCACATGTCAAAGGTAGAGAGGGGAATGGTGAGGTTGTGGTGGGGGGAGGAATGGCTAGTTTCTGGCCAGACAGCGGTGGGGATGATAGGGGTGGGGGTGGGTTTAGGACAGTGAGAGGGGTGTAGTGGAGTGGGAGAGAGGTACGGTTCTAGACAGAGGAAGGGAGAGTGACTTTGGAGACAGGAGAGGGGGAGGCTTTGTTTACAACAGACATTTGAATGCAGGTACCTGTTTATAAACTCTCATTGGTGGCATGAATACACTTTGAATTAAATGGCATCCCTGCCCTTTACATAAGCACCAGCGTAAATGTCATGTTAATGAAGAAAGCAGGAAGGTTGACTGTTTTTTACATACTATGGAGTTACAGAGCCAGAACAATGAGTGTCACATTGTTCTTGCTGTATACTGTATGTATATAATCATGTATTCTGTTCTGAGACAAGTACAGTTGACAAAATGTTTTGCAATAGGTGTGTGTGTGACAATGATCATGAGCACAGTCTTTTTAGAGGTAACAGAAGGGGATGTCCCTAAATTCAGTGCTTGCATATAAAAGTTGTTTATTTGTCCTGTGTGTCATTGTGATCTGTAGGAATGGCAAGGTCCCTGTTCCAGCAGATGAAGTATGTGTGCCCTGTGTGTGGGAAAAGCTTCAGCCAACCCAGCCACTACCGCACCC
Organism: Sprattus sprattus; assembly: GCF_963457725.1. Classification (NCBI taxonomy): domain Eukaryota; kingdom Metazoa; phylum Chordata; class Actinopteri; order Clupeiformes; family Clupeidae; genus Sprattus; species Sprattus sprattus. The sequence continues at coordinate 43,742,347 of NC_137923.1, read as the reverse complement.
ACATGAGATCCCACACAGGTAAGCATACCCACACGCATGCACTCACATACACATATACACACACACACGCACACACACACGAGTACACTTTCACACACGCGCACACACACACACACACACACACACACAATGCCCTTACACATGTACTAACTTACACACGTCCACTGGTGTCCACACAAAAACAATGACAAGTTTGTGCCTCAGTTGTGAATAGTCTTTATAAACATCATACAAATAACCAAACAAAACACTTTTGCATGCCTTTGTTTTGTAGAGTTAAACCATCTTCAAGCCATCCAGTATTTGTGTCTGCTTATTATTATTATTATTATTATTATTATTATGACCTGTTAAGAAACATCAGATTATGCATCAGATGTCAATGACGGACATGTAATTCTGCATGCAAATAACCCTCATAGCTGCCAATCTGGCAACAATGACCATCATGCCTATTGCATGTAAGTCACCATTTGTACAGTTTTTGACACAGAACAAACAAAATGCTTAAGTTTCCCTCCCCCTCCTATAATGGTTAATCATCACAAGTCAATAGACAATGACAGCCATCCAGGAATGGAACTAATAGATGCTAATTACAGCATGTGCCGTCAGTAATTGCCTAAACCAGCCAGCAAGGGACCATCAGGCGGGCCCGCTCTTAGACAAACAGACAAGTGCGATAAGTAAGTTCTTTCAACGCTAACGTGTGTGAAGGTTGCGCGTGGAATCTGGCATGATCCCAAGTGACAAGAGGCCAAGCAGTACATTATTCAGAGGGAGGCCCCCTTTTTTTCTCGCGCTGCTCAGAGTTATAATCAACGTCGCCGGTGATTGCCTTTCTTCAGCCTGAGCGTCCAAATGAAACCGGGCAGGTGCCCCGAGCCTCCCATTAGCATACACACTAACTCCGCGTGTCATGTTAAATTGGTGGGTTCAGCTCACTGGCTGCCACGTCGGCACTAACTGCCGATGCTAATCTGTTAGCGCGACGGCGCTAATGCCAGCGAAGTCGGAGGAGTCGGTGGCCTCTGACTTCCTTTAGCTTGTCTGTGTCACTTTGCGAATGCTAATCAGGAAGTAGCCGAACGTATGAGGGACATACGGCAGATGTCCGTTAAGTCACTTCCGGTCAGTGTTCAGTAGGGAGACTGGTTGGTAAGGAGCCGTGTCTGTGATGCTCTTTTTAACGGGACTCCTTGTCCTCCCACAGTGCTGGTAGAGTCCAATGGAGGAGCAGACAGAAACCCCTCGTACAAGTACGTGTCACCGTTTGCCAATTGTCTTTTTTTTCTAACATTTTTGTGTGTTTATGTGTGCTGCTGTGAACATCTTTTCATTTCTCTTGTGTTTGTGCCACAACCCTCATTTCCCATCATGCATCTCTTTGCTATGCCTCTCCAACTGACTTCCACCCCACACTACAGTTTCATTACATAATGACTATTGTCACAAATTCAGTATTGGATAAAGTGAACTTGAAAGCGAGCCACCGTCCACACACCCAACGGGGACGTTTGTATTGCGTCTCCGTGCACCACCAAGCCCTACTTAGAATGCTATTCTTAATGGCCTTTTTGCATACTACACGAAGGCCACTTACAACCACATGCGAAGGGAAGGTCAAATTAAAATATGCACCAGCTACACCGTCACTCTCTGACAATCAGCCTTTAATGTGATTTAGTGGGTTGTTTTTTTTCTCCCTTCTTCTTTTTTTGGGGGGGAGCTCGCTTTACTTTCCACCCCCAGGGAGGACAAACGTTGTTGGCCCCTCAGAGGGGATTGCTGGTGCACGGGGCCCTCGCCACACCCCAGCTGCAGCATCCTACATGGCTGGCCATGATTAATCGTGTCCGTCTCGCTTCCCCCCCCCCCCCCCCCTACTGCCATGATTTATGATAATCCTTCCCTTATTCCGGTGGTTTGGAAATGACAATTATCTCCCGGCTCGGTAATTCATTCATTTTTCAAAAAATAATAATGTGGTGCAATTGAATGGCAGCCTCATTTGTTTTGCTCAGGTGTGCTGAGTATTTTTTTTATGCCGTCACCAAAGATGCAGACTGTACAGTACATCTGTCTAATTAAGCAGAGTTGGACTCGCACAGTTATTTCATTGAGAGCTACAAGAACACGGACATGTGAAGAGTTTGAAGTGTGTGTGTTTGTGTGTGTGCATGCACACGTGCATAAGAGTATAAGAATGTCTTTGCACTTGCGAGCATGTGTGTGTTTGTCTGTGTGCATAAGTGCGTGTATGTATTTCCATTTCTGTGTGGTTGTGCGTGTGTGTGGTTACATCTGTGTGTGTATGTGTGTGTGTGTGTGGTTGTCAGGTCCACCTCCATGCTGGGCTGATAGGCCCAAACATGGTGAGCATCCTTTGGCAGGTGACGTCTCTGCGACTCGGGGGGGAAATGGAGACAGTGATACTCCTGTCTCCTGCTACTCTCCGTTTTGTATGAGCAACTGACAGAACAAAAACACACGCATGCACAACACACACACACACACTCGCAATGAAAAACAAAAAGGCTGACACCCCCTCTGGGTAAACAGGCAACTGTCTCCATATGGCTTGTCATCATCCCTTCAATCATGGCCACCACCCCTTCTGGCTCTCCCCAACCTGTCTGTATTTTCTCCCCTTCATAAAAATGAAAAGGCAAAAAAAAAAAAAAAAAAAAGGTTCAGACTTTGACAACCAGACCTCCACAACCACCACCCCTCCCCCACCCTTTCCTTCCTACCTCTCTTGGTGCTGACCTCTTGTTGCCCTTGTCTGTTTGCATGAATGTGCATATGTGTGTCTCTGTGTGTGTGTGTGTGTGTGTGTGTGTGTGTGTGTGTGTGCGCACGCGCGCCTGCGTGTGTGTGCGTGGCAGGTGAGAGGCCGTTCCGCTGCCGGTACTGCCCCTACAGCGCCTCACAGAAAGGGAACTTGAAGACGCACGTACAGACGGTGCACCGCGTGGCTTTCGACAACACCAGCTACTCCGATGGGAGGCTCCGACCTGCTCAACTGGAGGACACGGCCCATGGGCCCCCCACCCGGGACCACCTGGAGGGTGAGGCTGCTGACTCCGAAGGTCTGGGCTAAGGCGGCCTTCATTCACCAAGAGAGAGGCTGTTAAGAGACTTCTACCCCCACCCCCCCTCAAAATGAAAAACTCTTCTGCTGGTGTTTTCTGGATGTCAATTAAAACCAACATATTTGAAGGTATCTTGCAAACTCGAAGGACACTGAAGTGATTCACACTGTTTCTAGCCAAAAGGACTGCTTGGAAGGGTTTTCAACTAATCCTCTCCCTTTTGACTTTTACTGATTGAACTTTGGTGTTTTCATGAAAAACACTCCATCCCCCATCCCCCAAAAACCTGAGATATGTAATACTTGAGAACATTGATGAACTCAATTCACTACTAAAATAGTGGTGGGTTGAAGATCCCTGTGTATGAAATTCAATATGATGTGAATTTCAGAGACTTTGACTTGAAGACTGTGGACCTGTAGACTTTCTTTTGAATAATAGAGTGCTTACTGTTGACTCCCAGGTAAAAAAACCGAATGGTAACCATAGCGTGAGTGAGTAGATTTGCTAGCGTGGGAAGACAAGCTAGTGACTTCCTCCTTTTTAAACCTCAGGATTATTCTATTAGTAAAACTCGATTCCAAAGCCTGTACTCTCAAACACTGCTTGAGAACTAGCAGGAAAATGTTTTGATACACACTGGCTGTTACTTGACTATAGTTTAGTCATTTTCCTCCTTTTGTAGTCAACCTTCATAAGAGTGTACTTTTGCTCAGTCCATGGCCATGTGAAGGTTTCTTTAAACAATTCCATCTACACTCCAGTGTGTACTAAGTCCTGCATTTATTGTTAATGCGTGAAAGAAATTCCTAATGCGTTTCAAGACTTGTGAGAACGAGTCAGCATTTTAATTAACAATGGTTCTGTCCATCTGTGAAGCATTTTGGTTGATCTTTGATGTTTATATGTAGTATCACCATTACATACTATAAGCACGTAGCAAGAATACCATATACTCTAGCTAGATTTTAAAAGCATTCCGAATTTTGTTCAGAATTACTTACACTGGTGTTGTAAATCCATCCGTCGGTATGTCTGTGGTGGAAACACTGATAGGGTCTCGCACTAATGAAAAGGGTTTTGAGTGTTATTTTAATCAAAAGGTTTTGATTTTGACAATGTCCCAGGGATCAGTTAATAAACGTTTTTTGAGTTTCTTTTCAGTGTTAGCGTTTAGTTTACTGGATTTTACTGGACCACCACTGACCTCATCACGGAGGAAGCGAAGGTCTGACCTCATGTTAGGACTTGAAGCCATTGTGATAGTGAATTAATGAGGATTTCTTAATGTACATAGCTGTTAGTTTGTACAATGATTATTATTATTACATTATAGAGTGACATACTAACTAATCTGAAAAGACTGAAGGGCATTACAGAAACATAGTTTTTACAAGGTGAATGCTGTAAGCAAAGTTTTGATGTAAAAGCAGTCATTTGTACTCAATATCCCACAAGTTGATAGAAGGATTTAATTGATTGATCTAATTATAGTGAAAGAGTAGATACATATTTCTTCTTTTTTTTTTCAAAAACACTAACAAGCAATGGTTGCTTTCATTGACATTTTGTCTCATTTCTATGTTTCAAATTGATGGTAGGGTTGTTTTTATATCAAATAGAGGCAGAGCAGCCACTGTTTCCCTTTACAAGAATTGAATAAATGAATGTTGTGTTTTTTTATAGGTGGGTTAGGCTGTAGCATCGAAAGTCTCTTTGTTTTTAATAAAGCCTTGTTTTTTATTTAGACAGTTGTTTCACTCACAAAAATGGTATGGTCATGGTCCGGACAGACAAAAGATCCCTCTTCCTGTACAGAATCTTGTATTACTTGAATATTGTTATGATTTTGAAATATTCTTCAATAAAGATTACCCTCCCAAACCCTCTGCTCATTCACATCACTGTGAAATACACCTTCAATACATAGATACACCCACTCTACAAACAAGTAATATGTTGAAAATAGATACGACCAATCGATATCCCTGGATACTATCACTTATTCATTTTAAGTATTTGCTTTGTGGGAATTTCAAGATGATACATCTGAGGTGTGATTAGATCATTCAGTCAGTTTTAATATTAGTGACAATGGGGTGTATTTTCTTGTGTCATCGTAGTGTGTACTAGCCACTCCCACTTTAGATAGTGAAAGGTGACCTGTGTGACAATACAGTGACCTTTGAACAAATTTAATATGGATATCATTTATGCTTTAACAGCTGTTGAAATATGAGGCAAAGCAACTCCTATAATCAGCAGACGTGTCACCTTGATGCATCTGTGCTATGGATTGTGCTGCTCCTCAGAACATTTGTTTGAGAATATGCTTATGAAATGACAGGAGATGCTGATTTGCTTTGAGATTGTTGGGTGCAGTGACACGTGAACCGAACAGCTAGTTTCACGCAGATAGACGCGGTGCTCGCATCTCCGTGGGGGGGCCAGAGTGCAACTCCAGTGTTGTCATCCGAAGCCTGCGGTGGCGAAGGACACGGTGGGGGGAAAGATGCGGAGACGAGGGGGAGGGTGGGGGTGGTGCTTTGAGCAGACACACCACCAGGCCCCGGGCAGCCAGGCGGACAGAAAGGCCAAAGAAATTTACAACACTTCAAGTGTTCCGACACCGGAGCACTTACCGCGAGCGGCAGAATATGTAAATGCGCACGCTAATCAAATGATCGGGCCTCGCAAAAGTCGTGACGGGGTCGCGACCCACAGACTTGCTAATGGAGGGTTTGGGGGGCGTCCGTGGGGCAGGCCGGAGTGACAGGTAGTGCGAAGGGGAGAGGCGAGAAGCACCAACAGCGGCGGTGGACGACCTCTGCCAGCCCTGCCTGAGCCCTAAGGCCTCTGACAGAGAGAGAGACGAGAGGAGAAGGGAGGCCTGCTTGTGCATATCAAATGTTATTTACACCCCTAACAGCTGATAGGAACAGTCGTCAGGTCCTCCATGCGACGCAGTGTCACCTCATGGGCCGCCTGCTCGAGCGGAGGCCTCATGCTTCGGAAAGGGCGTGTAAGGGATGTCTGCTCGGTTACACTCAGGTTCATCACCACTGAACCATAAGCTGTTAAAGCATGGGCACTTGCAAGAGAACATAAGAAATAAGAGTTTTAGGGTGTGGCTACATTTTTCATCCCATGCTTAAAGTATTACAAAGCATCACACCCAAAGATCAAACGAGGACTGAACAAGTGTCATCGTTTAAAGAAATATATAAGTAGCAATCCATTCTAAAACATACTTTTCACTGAAGACCGAGACCAAAGCTGCATTCAACACCACTGAACTTACCAATGTCTACAGCATGTTAAGTTACACTGCCAGTGTCTGGCACAGATCTTTCCAAATTACAATGATGCAAAGAACAAAGTATGCAAATCAGCTCTTCACAAGCCCCAAGTCTCTTCAAGGGAGAATAGGTCCCAGGATATCCCATGACATTTAACATCCACCACACTAATTTGTGCTTAATGTGCAAAAAGTGATTAGTATTAACAGTAATGGCATTTCATACATCCACCCACCACATTAATTTTCTCCTCGGTAGATACTTAACAGCTAATGCCTATGGCGGACTCCAGCAGCTAAGCCTAATGCCACTCATTGGCAGGAACTGTTCAGTTACACGCTATGCCAGTCAGTGGCATTGGACAATAAGGAAGCAGCAACAAAAAGAAATGGGACGTTTCTCTTAAAGTAAATCCTGTATCATGGAAGGATGTTAAATTAGCCAGTGACTTTTAACAAGATGAGTCTCTTCAGCTAAGAAGGAGGGGAAAAAGGAGATTAGCATGGTTGGCTGTTACCACAGCCATCTCAAAGCTAAAAGTCGCATGTTTCCTTTTGTGTCTCTGATTTCACATCTGTCGTTAGATTATGAGAGTTTAGCCAGGGTCTTATTTTAATAGCATATGATGACTGGTGATATAGGAGCTGTAAATTAAAAGCTGATGGATATGCCCAGAACAGAGGCTACACTTAGCTTGCTAGTGAGGTCCCAGGCGATGCGCCACAAAAGGATCCATTTCAAGGCGTAATGGACTATTCTTTTGAGACAACCTATTTTAACAAGAGTTTTGCATCTCCAAGCCCTAGCTGATATGCTCTTCATTTAAAGGCGCCCATACATTATCAGAAACAAATTTCAAAGCCGTGCAATGCCTATGAAGGTGAGGGAGCTTCAGACAGACAAGCCCACGGTGTCCACATTAACCATGGTATGTGATAAGCATGCCTCGTAGAATGCTCCCTATGACCTAGCGAGTCCAACAAGGGTGAAACCTTCAAGGAGCTCCTGGGGATAAACTAAGCCCAACATTGATGTACAGCCCAATATTCCACACAGACACAAGTCTAAAGAAGGACACGCCATCTTGGTGCTTCACCACTGGCTGAGGGTCTTGGTGGCAAACGTTTATTGGCAATGTGTCTGTGCTGATGTTGCTAGCGTGGGCCCAGAGCTCCAGTGTAATCTTCTTGTGGGACTTCTTCATTGGCATGCTCTTCACCATTGATGATGGAATGTCTCATGGCATTGTAAGGGGAATTTGGGGTGGATTTGTCTTCCCAGGTGTTAAGTAGAATGTCCAATTTCAGAGAGAGAGAGAGAGAGAGAGAGCTTGTATTCTACTTGGAGCCTGTTATCCACACTATACTGAAAAGCAGTGCACAATTTATCTAGATAAAATCTGATCAGGATGAGAGCTTCCAAGGATCAGTACGACAATTGCAAAAAAAAAAAAATGTATGTCAAGAAAGAGGTAACATAACCATAAAAGCAAGTCCCAGTTATACCATTTCCATTTTCAGGTCACATCCATATCTGAACAATGAATGTCAAGTCTAAATGGGGACAGTGTAAAGTTCCCGTGGGGAGATATCAGATAAGCCAGTAAAATATGTCAGTAATGTGCCAGTTATGTGATATTAATGCTGTATTTTTTCGGTTGAAACACTGATCAGGCCTACAATAATATGTCTAAATTTGCCAGAAAATACAAATCTCACTTTATAAGAAACAGTTGTTGGGAAAATAGTTGTAGAAGTCACAATTACCCAAAGAAAAGGTAAGAGGTAGTAGAACGTTTTGTAACTGAAGTTACTGGTCTCTATTATATTGTATCATTAAATGTGTCGGAGGTTGTTGAAGCTTGTAACTACTATTTCTCTCTCTCTACCTCTCTCCGTTTGTGTGTGTTTCTTCTCTCTCTTTCCCAGAAGCTCAAAAGTTATTTTCCCTCAGAGGAGTAACAAGATAAATACGCAGTCGGTGAAACAAGCAATTGGAGTCTTTTGTATTTCAATTGACAATCACGGTGGAATCTCTCACCCCCAGAAATGCTAATTGCTCTCAGCAGGAGACTGTAAGAGAGAAGGGCACCACAGTCGAATACATTCCACTGTTGCCATAAAATCTACAAAACGTTGCATTCGTTTCACTCACACTCACAATCACACAGACACAGACACACACACACACACACATACACACACACACACACACACACACACACACACACACACACACACACACTGTCTCTCGCTCTCTGAAGGGTAGAATACCTTAAGCGCGGTGCCGGAGGATTACTGTTAATGGGCCGCCGTTTAATAAGCCAGGAGTGATTTTATGAAGGTGAGCCGCACCGAGCCAGGCATCCACATCAGAAGGCAGAAATGATTACCTTTACTCTTCCAGTTTTATATGCTTGTCTCGGGGTGGATTATAATTCCCAACGTGAGGCAAAAAAGCGGGCCAGTGGTTTATGAAAAACAAATGACTCCATTGCCACTTACAGTTTGCCGCGCTGTAAAAGTGTTTGTCATAAAAGCGGAAGGGGAGGGCAGGGAGTCCTGTCACGCTGCCAAATGTAGCGTTTAAATATCTCTTTGTGGATTGTCGCTCCTGGGTTTTATATAGCAGTAACTATTTTCATGTACAGTGGCGGCCTAAGTGTTTAAGAGGGAGAACATTACACCACTTCTTCGGAAAATGTGAAAACTTCCTTCACTGTTCAAAGTCCAAACTCTCACACGAAAGTGTCAGTATAGGCTATGTAATTTTATTGTCATATAATTTAAGTGGTTATGTTAATTGTATTCTGGATTAAAGGATTTGGTGCTCCTTGTGCCCTACCTACACCTGGCCCTTTAAAAAGATTTACCTCAACCAAAACCGTAAATATTCACCGATTTTTTTTTTGTAAAATTGGTTTTCAAAGCATAGACATCGAATTTCACTACATTTTCAGAAAAGACAAAGCCTGAGGACGAAGTGTTTATATTTTCTGTACCCGGACTACCAGAAGATGGCGCACAATGGCAAGTTGAACCTTTCTGCAGGGAGTAGATCTCCCGGGAGTCGCAAGCCAGGATGTCCCTGGAACACTGGCTGTAAAGTGAGGACTCGCTTCATAAAGAAAAGCGTACTGTGAAAAATAATTGTATTATAAACAAAAACAAATAATTTTCATTGCCCAGTATTTCATTGTGAGGATCTCAATTTACTAAAAACCATATAAAATGAATGGATTTTAATGCTGTACATTTTCTACAAAATTGACAGGAATGGACCAGTTTTTGAAAAGGAACATGCATTAATATCACCGTATCACAGAGAATGTGTTGTGAAAGTGTATTGTATTTCTGTACATGTATGCCGTTTCGTCTGCTTTGAATAGGTACCAGGAGTACTGATTTGCACATGAGTCTGTGTTGTCTCTCTCTCGCATAATGTGGACTTCTATCTTTTATTGATGCTGGGCTCTCTAGCTCCCACTGGGCGCCTCAGCAACAGTGGTACAGCCTTCCTACTGAGGTAGTGGAGAGCCTCTTAGCTTCTAAGAGCCAAGACCCAGATACACTGCAGGGTCTGGGTCTACGGCGTATCCCCTACCCTCAACTCTCTGCCTTCTGTTCCTTCTACCAGCCTGCATCTTCACAACCTTCTTCCCCCCCCCAGTTCTCTCTGTCTTACTTTAGCTCTCTATCACGCTTTGTCCACACACATACAGGCACACACACACACACAGATAGACACAACCAGCATACACACACACAGAGAAAGGCACACACTGGGCTCACACACACACACACACACACACACACACACACACACACACACACACACACACACACACATATAAACACACTGCAGTCACACACACAGAGAAAGGCACACACTGGGCTCACACACACACAAACACACACACTGCCGGAGTGCGGGAGCAGAAACGGAGCAAGTCTGGTCATGTCACATCTGCAGTGCGTCACACTCTGCCGCGGTGACAGTGTCAGTCATCTTTTAAACGCGCTGATCGCACCGACAGACGAGCTGGTCGTGGCTTGGTGCCTTTCTAGCTGGGGGGCCTGGAGAGTAGATCCTGTTACCGGTTGCATATGCTGGGTGGCAGCCTGAGTCCTGTCTCTCTTCCTCTCTCTCTCTCTCTCTGTCTCCCTCCTCTCTGGCTCTCTTTACTTCAGACTCAGACAGATGGAGAGTGGATGGGCAGCCAGGAGATGGGAATGACAGCCATCGCCTCGCATGAGAAAGGCAAGCTGGGAAGGCTTGGCTGAGGGAGGAGAGGGCTGTAAAGGCCTTTTTGAATGTTCAGTAAGAAAGGCCTTGGCCTGAAATAGAGAGGCCATGGATACACACACACACACATACGGACACACAAGAACTAATTATTTTTTCCCAGTTTATTTTTCATCAGCTGCCACAGGCAGGCTTCACCCACACATTCACACCATAATGTCATTCCATAATGAGCACATATGATGATGCACTCACACTGTGGGATCTTTTGTTATCCAGAGCACATGTGAGTCAGGATAAGTGCTGATCACAGCCTTTCAGCTTCTATTGCTTCGCACCTATATTGCCTGAGATATACACACACACACACACACACACACACACATTCATAACCAACCCCCCCATCCCCCCTCATCCACCTCCGCCCACACAAACACACCAGTACACAAAACACACTGACATCAAGCTTCAAGCATAGCTGAGCTGACATATTAGCTTTCACCTGCCTTAACGCCACTCACTGTCGAGACTTCTTTCACCGGAAGGAAACAACGCAACGACGAAAACTGGCAGCTTCTGGGTTATTTATGTATGGCTCTATTAACGTTGCATTAGACATATTGGAGTAATTCATTTTGGGAGAAACAATCTACCTTTTTAATTTGCAGCATTAATCATTAGTAAATGCCACTTAACACAAGGTTAATGACGCTCTTAACGCCACTCTGATCCATTTCCAGTTAAAGATCCTCGGTATGTGTAATTTGCTGCCCATAATCTAGAATACAGTAGATTTTAAGTGGCTGATTGATGGTTGGGAAATAGAATCTGCCCATCATATTAAAAGATGATACAGCGAGTGAACCGAGGTCAGGGGGGGGGGGGATGGGGGGGGGGGGAGTCAAGCACAGTGCAGTCAGAAAGCTGGATGTGGGGAAGAGAAAAGTCTAGATTCTAAATGAGGGCAGCATTGGGGCGTGGAGTGAAAACTCTGTGAGTTCTTCTGCAGCATACTTCCACAGTACTTGTCAACACAGGAAAGAGATAAGGCCTCACCATGATATGGTGTGCATGCAAGCGGGCAACATGAAGCTGAGTAAACAGGACAACAAAAAAATATACCAACCAAGTAGCCAGAGCAAGAATGCTTATTTTCTTGGACTCCTGAGTCCCTTGCGAGGCGTGTTTTGAAATGAAGACGGTAATTTGAAGAAAAGTTAAGTGTTAAAGCCCATTATGTCTTGTAATCTCCTCCTCTACATGATGCAACATCTCTGTATGGCTCCGACCTTTTTTCTTAGCGTTGCTTGGGTGTTAATGACACTCAAGAGCTAATTCCTCAGAATATGCACATAAATTAAAACAAGATGGATTGACTCTCCTGTGTTCGTGACTCACTTTTGAGGTGTGTGTGTGTGTGTGTGTGTTTGGGGAGGGGGGTGGGAAGTGGCATTCACTCAAAAAGGTTCTCCTTAAAAGATGTTATAGATTGTGCACTTAACGAGATGTGTGCTTTTACCTGGCCATGATCCTGTCAGCGCACCTCCTAACAAAAAAAGAAAAGGCAGGAAATGAGGAAAGTGCACACAATTACAAACAATTTCAGCTAATTATTTCCAGACTACACAAAACAGCCTATCTTACCTTGGTGTGTACCTGTTGTTTCTGTCTTTGACTGTCATGTTTGCAGCCCCTGCAGATCGGGGGAATCTCACTCCTAGCCCTTTTTCCGATCACCCTGGCATGTCTTCAACTCATGTTGAGCCTGTGTCTGGATAAGGTAAAGTTAGAAAATTGGAGAATGAAGCTGGTCTGTGTGGCCTTCATAATAGCTAATAAGTGTATCAGGTAACAGCTGTTATGAATGGATGTTCTCTGTATTTATTTTGTAATGACTAAAACTGTCATAGTAACAAGTGAGACATTTGACCTTTGAATATATGGCTGGATTGTTTCAAGGTCACCACAGACTTAAAATGTCCACCATTTTGAGATAGTCTGATGATACCCTCAAACCACTGCTATGCTTCTTGTAAGAATAAATAACACGTTTCAACACACCAATTTAATGCATAGAAAAGCTAAGTGATTATTTCTTTCTTTAAAAAATATATACAAATGACATGCAAAAAACATACAAATTCAAAAGATTTAAAAGAGTTAGTAAATAATCCCATTGTTTATTAGATTTTTATAGGTGTCAGCATGTCAGTAGGCTATTCGCCGGAAAACACAATCCCTACAGTATTTGAACCATGGTACTTTAAACTGATGATGCATACAAGCACGTTAAAAGGTGTATCTGTTTTTACCAAGGAACGGTCAACTTTGCATTTTGCAAGTAAATATTTCATGTTTCACTCAAATCCTCTATCCCCTAGTCTCCTAGATTTGAGAGAAAAAAAGAAGCCTGGGAAAACATCAATCCAGTTTTTTGCACCTAGAGCTGTTGTATTCTTAAAAGTGCTCCTTTTGACAAACAGAAGGGCAAAGTGCATGAAAACAATAAGTCTGCTCGTGAAAAATTAGTCAGCCCCCACTTCATGCAGGCTGCCACTCTCCCTGTGTCTGGAACATGTCAAGGCTGCCAACATTCAAACAAATCACCAATACCAAAACACTGAGGAGGAGGCATTTGTCAAAGTGGAAAATTGATTTTTTTTCTTTCCCTCAACTCTGGGGACAGCTTTATATTTTGATCACTTCTCCAACCCCTCCACCCCCCCACCCCCAAACCAAACTCCATTTCACCCAACCCCACCCCACCCATAGCATTCTTTATGTGCATTCATGACAAAGAGTTCACATGTCCACAAAACCCCGGAACAGGAGCTCCGGAGTGTTCCACGGTTCTTTTCAGTTTGTCAGCGGAGATGAGCGGGACTTTAAAATGAGGGCCGCGGGAGTAGCCCACCTGCTGTTTAGCTCTGCTGCTGGCTGGGTACGCCAGAAGGCGTCTCTCTCCCTTGATCAGATATGATGGACTCAAGAACCTGAGCTTTAATCTAAAGCATATGCCAGCTCACTTCACCGCGGGAGCGATCCACCGTGTTAGAGCGGCACACAAGCGATCCGAAATGTAAATACATTTCAGGAGAAATCAAAACTACAGAGGCAATTGTGATGAGAAATCAAAACGAGAAGACGTTCCACAGTTTCTACGATGTTTGTCATATTCGTCTAGCATGGGTTGGGGATGTAAAAATCATTTTCACTTACTCCATGTCAGCAGAGCGCACAATGATCTCATGTGCATCTAGCAGTAGTTGTTGTTGTTGATGCCAGAGCTCTGTATAGCTTATTGTGGCAGTAACAAACCCAACAGTCAATATGTAAGGTATCATTGCATAAATTATACATAGTTATTGTTGTGTTTGCTATTTATGAGCATCAGGAACGGCTGAATGTGAATAAGAATTTCATTATTGGAGACACCCGCAGATTTTGACGTATAACAAAGGAGTGAACCAGAGTGGATGGGATTAGGAGAAGGGGCTTACAGAGGTGGCCACCTGCTGTTGCTGTCTGCTGTTTGCCTACATGCCCCCGAGCATCTTCATTCCCTGCTCTCTCCACTGATCATATCGAGCTGGCCGAAGAATGGAAGCTAGAGTCCAGAGTACACCACGCACATCTCATTCAAGAAGCCATTTATCAGACTGACAGAAGACATGCAACACTCCCCCCCCCCCCCCCCCCCCCCCAAAAAAAAATACCCAAATGAATTAAGTTAAGTAAGTTTTGCTTCTTTATAAACACTAAAACTAAAACCTCTCTCACTATGAAATCAAATGTTTCGGTGGAACATTCCAATCAGGTCAGGTCTTTATAACATTAATAATCTATTCAGAATTTTAGCAGACACCATGTGCTTCAACATGCCACTCGTGGGGAGCCTAGCCAGGAACACGCACATAAAACCTTGGTGAGAAAGTACAGCGAGGGCCTTGTCTGGAAATATGGTGCGGTGGCACATGGCACGTGTAAATTGCCTGTCCTTATTGCCACATCTCCAGGGAAAGAGGGGACAGGTGGCCGTCACGGAGAAAAACAGCTGCGAACGAAACACGCCGCTGACGAGACCGTGCGATTTAGAAAGACAAAAGCGGTGTGAGAATTTAGTCAGCACTTTCCTCTCTGTCCTATTCCCCAATCGCAACAAGGGCTGCATTCTCAGTCAATAAAGTTGTGAACTGTCGTTTTTTCCCAGTTAGCCAGCTGGGGGAGGGGAGAAGGGGAAGTGATATCGAAATGTTGGCGTACACAAGCGTACAAAACTCATGTCCCATTCTTATGTTTGTGTGTGTCTGCTGCAGACTTTGTTTGCTAATGTACAGGAGAGCGGGTTTTTGTTTGCAAACGAGCAGCCCACTTCTTTTTCGTCACCTGAATAGCTGTTTACGTGAAGACTTATGAGCAGAGGCTTGGCTGAAAAGATCGCTTTCCATATTAAAATATGTCCATTGTCTGAGAGAAAGGCCAACGACGAACTGCAGAACAATGGAACAAAGTAGAGCTTTTATTTCTCTGTTGTGGAGCTGGATTGTGCTGTCATGACTGATTTCTTTGCGTGTGTTTTTGCTGAACTACTCTTCTCTCCAGCAACGAGCCAAAAGACAAAAGGAACGAGATTACTACATAGTGAAAAACATGCTAAAGTACTTTAAAACACCCTGTTAAAAACGTTTATGCTGCATAAGGAGTAGCACCAAAAACAAATTCATCAGAGGGGTTGATTTATTGTTGTACTTAATTTAAATCTTTATCCATGTGTCTTTTGGCCATGTAAAACTAGGGTGTGTACGGCCTACAGTGTGCTTTGGTGACACCTTGTGAAGGCACTCACAATGGAGTCTAAAAGATGATATATACCACAGGCAGAGGGAGGCTTTGAGGAGGTATGGTGCCAAACAATGAAAACTGGGTGTCTGCGTCTGTGCTAAGCTACTATGTATCATTATTGGGGGCCAAGTGAATGGAACAACAGCCGGCTTGGACCCAACATGGACAAGAACAAGAGAGAGAACGAGAAAGATAGAGGTCTGAGTCATGGTCCATCTTCTGCTGTTTAGAATGTACAGCTGGAGCACCAGTGTTTGTGTGTATGTGTGTGCGTGTGTGTGTGTGTGTGTGTGTGTGTGTGTGTGTGTGTGTGTGTATATGTGTGTGTGTGTGTGTTATTGTATGTGAGAGTGTGTGCGCTCTGCAGCTTAATGTTTTATTCTTAACGATGACGGAAGGTTCTGGAGGCTCTCTCCCAAGACATTGGTGCCACGATCCTCCTGAATCCTACCCCCCCCTCTCCCCCCTTTCCCTCTCTCCATCCTGCTCGCTCCCGCCTCCTCCCTTCCTTTCATGCGAGCGCGCGGCATGGGGCAGTGATGGATGGACGCGTGTCAACGGCACAAAGGAGCCTATCAGGGCCGGCGTGTCAGCTCACCTTTATCAGACGGCGCGCAGGTACATTCAGCCACCACGCCTCATTACTCCCACAGCCAGCGCCGTGCCTGAAATGCTTGAGATGCTTCTGTCGCTTGCGTAGCCCCCCCACCATCTTCCCCATGCCTCCAACTCCACCTCCTTCACTCCACCTACCCCATAAATGCCCGCCTCACCCCACTTCCACCACCGTCACCCCCCCAGCCCATCTGCACCCAACCTCCCTCCACCTGAACCCATCTACACCCCACACTGCCACCCCGTACTGCCCCTCCCGCCTCCCTGCATCATGCAAGGCACACAGAGAGATGATGGAGGACGATGCTGTAGCTACTGGGAGGGGGCTAGCTGGGAAAGAGAGAGAGAGAAATATATATAGAGAGAGAGAGAGAGAGAGAGAGAACGAAAGAGCGAGTGAAAGAGTGAGAGACAGAGAGAAAGAGAGAGAGAGAGAGAGAGAAAGAGAGACAGAAAGAGAGAGTGAACAGGCGCAGGCTTGGATGGGGAGGGTATTTAGGTGGTGGGCCGGTGGCTGATGGATGCCGTCACGCGGCCCTGCGGCAGAGGGACAGGTGATCGGCGCTAACGACGGCGGGGGCCATCAGCGGAGCGCAGCTTGGCTGACTGATGAGCGGAGCCACGTGTTAATATTGGCAGGGAAATTGGCAGGTGATTAGCACTACTGAGGGCTAATGCCAGCATGCACACACGCACACACACACACACTACACACACACACTAGCACACTCATACACTTCTCTGCGGAGGCCCTCCCCACTCACAATAGCGTTGACCGCTGGATGACTCCACCTAATGACTTAGACTGAGGGAAGCTGGAGAGCAGAATGAGGCATTATTGAATTAACCCTTTCCAGTCTGTGCAATGTCCTTTTTGAGGTGAAAATCACATTTCATGCAAACTGTCCCTGCTGTTCGCTCAATGTCCCTGCTGTTTTTTTTTTTAAAAGCAAACAATTAGCGATTGACAATAGAAAATACATTCTTTCCGTAAACTTAATAGTAAACCTAGTGATTAACTTGACACAACTGTGGTAAATAATATGCTTATCTGAAGGGAAAATGCTCTTTAAACTTTAGATTAGAAATACACATTGTTATTTCCATTAGTTTCACAGTGAGGTCAGTCGGTTCTGATGAAATACATCATAGATGCTGGACAGCTCTAGACGCCTATCTAAGAGGGAACTGACTCACAAAATGTCAGACAAGGAGCCAGTGCCGGGTAGACCATGAACTAACTCCACTCTATTGGAGAAACTGAACAAGCATAACGAAGCATTAACTTTTTGAACCATCCGCCACATCAGTAAAGCTACCTAAACAGAAGATCTATGGGCAATTATCTCATCCAATAATGTTTGTTCAAATCAATTTGAAAGGAAATGTCAGAAGTGCTGCCTGGAGCCGTGTGCTATTGCAGGGAATCATCCTGGCGACAGCTCAGTGGGTTGACCCTCTCTGCTAAATTCTGCTACTTTGTTACATTTTAGTCTTTGCGTCAGGGGCATCTCGTTAGGATTCAGAATGCGGAAGTGTTAGTTTTCCAGATGGTTTAATTAAGACATGAGGCAAAGTCAAACATCCTCATTATCCTCTGAAAGGCAGTGGAGGCCTTAGCAGTTCTTGAGACAACAGTCTGCCCTCCAGACATCTCAAGAGCAAAATCTAGTCTCAAGCACTCTATCTTAAGTCATGATATGAACTTTAGAGAGAAGGAGATAGAGTGTGTATAGGTTAGTGTAGTGTGTTTGTGTCTATGTGTGTGTGAAAGAGCGAGAGAGGGAGAGAAAGAGATAGAGAAAGCGAAAGAAAGAAATCAAAGGTATCCATCAAATTAACACGTCAAAGACCTGATTGTAATCTCCTGGGCCGCGGGTGTGAAAAACACTTGCTTCGCCACTCAACGGCTGGGCCGGGGAGGAGTGGAGTGATTTATCAATGCAAAGCTAATAGCATCAATATGAATCTAACTAAAAATCAATATTTCATTACCAAATTGTTAGTGGGAATGAAGAGGGATGAGTGGGGCGCCGAGCGCTCCCCCGGGAGGGAGCACGGCAAGTTCACGGCGACAGGATGACTGATGCCTGATGGTAGAGGGGGTCTAGGGAAGGACACTGGGAGGACAGGGGCCAGAGCTGGAGCCAGTGGGGCCTCTGCTCGCTTAGGGTCTCCTCTACGGACTCGGCCCAGCATGGCCGCCAGCGAAGAGCGACGTCTGTGTGCTTGTGTTGGTGGTGCTGGAGGTGATGGTGGTTTTATGAACGTTGGGTTGTGTACCGCAATGGCGTGACACATTTGAGAGATGATAGTGATGATGATGATGGTCTGATGATAGTGATGGTGGTTTGGGTTGTTTTGCTCTGCAATTCTACTGGTGAGAATTTCTCTTCTGAGATGACTGTTAGTGTGGGATATTTCACAGACAATACCTTATGAATGAATAACTTGCTGAACTAGGGAATGATCACAATAATGAGATGCTTGTGTGTGTTCTTTGTGGTAAAACGCTGTTGGATGCTGGCATGCCAGGAATTGTTATCTGAGGTGTTTAAGCACTTCCAGTAGCGAGAGTGAAACGTTTTTGGTGTACTGTGTTGTGAGAGACATCCAGGTTGCCCATGGTGAATTGAGATGAGGTGACCCACAACCCATCAAGGTCATATTATAAGAAAAAGTAGTAGTAGTGTATTGACTTAGTTAGTGTATGGTTATGTGATTTTGGTGGTGCCAAGATTTTCAGCATCCTGCACATTTTCTCTTGATCTCCCTAAATCAGCCTCTTTCACCTTCTCACATCCAGCCCCAAATATACAAGCAGACCTCATCCTCCTGCATTTGTTGCTCTCTATCTCCATCTGTCTCTTTTGCTCTCTCTCTCTCTCTCTCTCTCTCTCTCTCTCTCTTCCACTCACAAACATGCATAAAAAACACACACACCTTTTATGCCTCTGTGCGCGCCTTCCCTTTTAAAATCCCCGATGTTTGTCTTTGAAGCTGGCTGACATGTATGGCTGTGCTCCTTTTGGTCTTCAAACAGAAACGTTTTAGACCATTTACCATATAAATGCTGTTTTATTTTCTTCATTTCACAGTGTGTGTGTGTGTGTGTGTGGGTGTGTGTGTGTGTGTGTGTGTGTGTGTGTGTGTGTGTGTGCGTGTGTGTAACTCCAACATGTAGGCTATGGATTGACATCCCCCATGAAGCCCTGGGGCAATGTCTGCGGAGTTCAAACTTTCCGACTCTTCGTGAGATGCTGAGGCTAAAAAGCTCCCATTTGATCTCAGTAGAAACAGCAGCTCTAATGATGATATGAAAATGGCAACTTTCTCTTCAGTGGGGGTGAGGGGGGCGGTGGGTTAAAAAGAAGCAAAGCCAAGTATGTCAACTCCCAAAAGTGAGACATGTGCCAGGAATTTGTTAGTTTGCTGGGAATCAGTCTGAACCTCCTCGTCTTGAACATTTCTCCTCTACCCAGCGATGGTCCCTGAAGATGTCTTGCAGTTGTAAGGGCTGGGTAGTGGTGCATTCTTTATGTTCTGGGGTTTTCCTTTTTAAGTACTGCATCCCTGCCTGTATTCCATGTAGTTATCTGTGTTAGATTTGTCATACATGCTACCAAAAGACTAGCTCAACCCCATGTCAACTGATGCAATTACGGGCTACAAAGCAACTCAGCCTGAGGAGAGAATTACTAACTGCTCCAGTGTTAATTATCATCAGACAAAAGGCAGGTGTGATTAAGGAGAATAAACAGGGGAACTCAAGTCAGGAAGTAAAAATGGGAGCTTCAACGGAGAGCAATACAGGTCTGCGGTGCAGCAAGTCAAGTCAAATGATTGTGATTACAAATAGCCACTCCAGGAAATACGTAGGTTTGACCACCATAGATCACCACCAGTTTGGGCACCATGGACTTCTCCGGTTTTTCACAGAAAAACAAAGGTCAAAGATCCCTTTATCTGTATGGTCGGTATCTCTTTTGGCAGTTTATTCACTCATAATGTGCAGTTTTAATGATGGTGGGGGGTAGGGGTGGTGCGAGGGATTGCATGGTCAGAGATGACATTTCACCCTGCAGGCCAGTGTCTGTATTTCACAACATATGAGATGGCAAAGATTTCTCACCAACCTGTTTCCCCCCCCCCCATTTTATCCCTTCTTAGTTTTGATGGCCTGTCAATTTGGAAGAGTCAAATGACTTACATCAGATAATCAGAAGAAGAGGCTCAATCAAAGGCAGCAGTGCTCTGTCAGGTCCTTTTGTTTGTCTACGCTTGGTAAACGTGTATTCAATTACTGGCATTTCTTGCATCACGACTGTGGTCTTTTCAAATGGCACCGCTGAAAACCGATATTCATGTGTTGGAGTCACATTGTTGCTGCGCACATTGTTGAGTGGGTCTGATGTGTGAGGGTCTACAGAGAGAGAGCGAGAGAGAGAGAGAGAGAAAGAGAAGAGGGAGAGAGAGAGAGGGAAAGAGAGAGAGAGGACTGAGGCGAGTGTTGAGTGGTGTATTTCCTTGCGTGGCAGGATCAATCCAGAAAGAGCAAATCTACCAGTGTGGGAGGCTGTTTGGCAGAAGAAAAAAAAAAGAAAAACGTGTTGTACCATCTGCCGAGCATTTATTCAACAAAGATCAATTGTGCTCTGAGATGCTCTCTCTGCCCCCCCCCCCCCCCCCCCCTCTCTTTCTCACAGTTTGCCCATCGTTCCCTCTCATTCTCTTCTATACACAAACTCTGAAATCCCCAAATCAGAAGATGTTGGGCAATGAAGCGAGAGAGTTGACACTCAGTAATATTCAGGTTTTAATATCTCACATTTTTATTTTTTACAAATTAGTCTCACTTTCTCCCTTTGTTCCTTTGTAATTATTGCCTGAGCTTCCTTTTCTATCTATTCTCTTCATTCAGAGCCAGGCCTATACCTTCTGTATGAGGACATTAGCTTCCTCTCTAGAGAAATGCTCTTAGCATCATGATATGCCGTTATGCTGATCACATCTTGGGCTTTTGAAGAAAGTGTATAGCTACTCTGTTAGTTGCGCATGACACCACACCTGGCATCAATTAATGATGCCCTGCTTGTCAAAATTGTAACCTCACAGGGCATCATTGCCATGTCCTTTTCCAAATAGAGCTGTGTCACAAATTCTGAATGACAAATTAGGAATATTATCACTTTTAGGTGTTGCCATCCAAACCTCACTTGACTTCCCATAACCACTGGTGGCTGTTTTGCCAAGGCGACGGGGGAGGGGGGGTTCACAAAGAACCCTTATCTGGCATATGTCCAACTGTTTGAGAGATAAAAATGTCATCCCCATTTTTAAGGGGAACCAAGTGGCGCTCACCTTCTGAAGTGCAGCACTGCATAATACATTCATCTCACAGTCTGAAATAAAAAAGAGCATAAAAACATAGACATCATGAAGGGAGAGAATTTAAGGAGAGATTTCACTGGAGTACCCGTAGGAGAGGAAGAAAGGCACAAAAGAGTGTTCCAAATCAGAATCAGCGATGACTATCGGCTGTTTAACTAACCCCAGCAGGGTATCCTTCACATGCCAGTCCTGCTTCATCTAGCAGTCCTCTTATCACATGCGTCCACCTGTCCCCTTCTCCCTGTCATCTACCGTCTGACTGTGGGGCAGGAGGATTGAGCCTCCATCTGTAATTTAGAGCCCATATCCATGTAAGTACCCAGCCTGAATGTGTAGTCAGTGTAAAAGAGACCTTGTTTAGAATTTATGGCTGCATATGTTAAGCGCAGTAAGGAAACATTCAGCGAGGAAATTGTATAGAAAGTAAAAGTATACATCATATATTTTAAAAAGCATCAGGGGTATAGCTGGATATACATTATTAATGTGATCAGCAATATCCTGTCATGTTTTTATGTTTGTAGGGGGTATTGCAACTGCTTTGAAAATAAAGCACTTTAGACATTAAACGCATTTCAGAATGATATAGTATTAGTAAATTACAGCATTCAGAAAGGGGATCAGGATTATTTTAGCAAAAAGCATTTTAGATTCTTTGTGAAATTTTAAAATTAAAGCGCTCTGGGATAGAATGTAGCTAACCAGTGTAGCATGCTGTGTTTCCACTCCAAAATGTGCTTTCATAGCAACAGTCTTTGTCCCGTCTAAAAAGAATCAAACTTCGTTACCGAAACACCCACCATCTTAACTGCCACATGCGCCTCTCTCTCCAACATCAATTGGAGGAGACTCGTTCCACGCAACATCCTTCCTTTGACCCTTTCGAAAAAAATTCATTGTAACAGAATGAGGTCAGACCTGCATTAGGGGATCTACACAAAGAGAGGGCTGCTAGATGAGATCATTTGCAGGCCTTTGACCGCCAACCATTTCGACAACAAATATCCTGCAGCCATCATGTGATAATTTCTGTGCCGTGCTGTTTCTCATACAAAGACATCCTTTTTTTAGATGTTGCCCTTGTTTGGCTGGCATTCTTTTTAGCTCTGGTTTGAGCCCAGCTCAAACTATTTTCAGTCCCCCTGGTCAAAAAGGTGGATAATGTACTCATACTAATTGTCGCCCTCAAATGTTGACCACTGTCTGTTGTTGTTTGTGTCACCCTTTTTAACAAAGAGATCATTTTTAAATGACCTTATTGCAACAATAGAGACAGAAGTCTTCAAACGAGACAGAAAATGTACATGGATAACAAAGTATTTCTTTTTCTTTTTTCTTGCAAAGCAATTTATAGGACATTTAGAGTTGAGAAGAAATAAAATATTGTGTGCAAGCACACTGGCAATGGGGCTTGTAGAATTGCTATGCTATGCATGCAGCAGAAATGGTGGTGCAGCATCATGTTATGCTTTGTCTTTCATTTTCAGTCTCCTGCATATTGTTCCTCTGTACTTTTGAAGAGAGCTGATGAATCATTTCAATGTAATGCAAAACACATACCCCTCCAAATCCCATCTTTTTCTGTTCTACTTTTTCATCTTATCAAGCAGCCGCGATTGTCTAGCCTCAGGTAAGATTTGAGAGGTTTAAAATATTCAGGTCAAACTGTTTTTTTATCTCCATTTTTTAAGAAGCCATGTTTTCTGAGGGATTGTTTACCGTGCCACACAAGCTGCAGAAATCCATTATCTTTACTCTCCTCCTACAATTTCAACTCTTTTTGCTCATCTTGATCTTTTGTAACAAAAACCAGTCCAAAATAAAAATGTTTACATTGTGAACTATACGAAACTATGTCCATGTTCTAGTAGGAGTAAGCCAAGCTGAATTGATGTCATCGCTAAGTCATAATTTAAAAAAAATATTTTGTACACATCTGGACTCCTTGTAATGTCATACCAGTTCTATTTTGTAGTGCATTGTTTGT
>NC_137923.1:43691373-43713873 GCF_963457725.1 Sprattus sprattus | reverse complement strand
AGGTTAACTATAAATTAAAAACACGACTGCTATTTTAAGGATAATGCCAATAATGACAAATTACATGGATTTCTATTTTTTTTACAGAAAATAACTGTATTATTTATACATAATTTTTCCATTTTTCTAAAATACATGCAAATGTAAATAAAATTACACTGATAATCTGAAATCAAATATGTAGCTCATTATATTAAGGTTTATGTACATACTAACAATTTATCATGTTTCTGTGTAAATTTACAGTGAATTCCTCAAAAATTCAGCAAACCCATTTTCATTAACCTGTTAGAACCTTGATGTTTTTTGGCAAATTCTACCTAAAATTCCATGCCCAAATGTAAAGGCCTACTTTTGAGTCTTAAGTATAGTATGATGGCAAATTTCAATTTGATGTTACAGAGTACCCCTCAAGCTATGATAAAATACCTTTAGAGTACCATATACAGTATGTTATCTCAAATTTTAGAAAGATGTTGATAACCTTCCCAAAATATAGGCGCCCCCTAATTCTTTTTCCTTTTGCATCTAGATTACTGTGGATTTAAGTGGGAAAATGAATTGAAATGGCCAGTTATGTCATAAAATTGTGTGCCCCCAAGGGTATGCCATCACCTGAACAAATGGAACTGATATCTCATCCCAATCAAAAGTTAGAAGATAAATAATCGGTGATCTCTCCATATACTCTTCCGTGACTTTTGCTGCTTTCTGATTCTACCAGACTCTATTTCAATCTTCTCGTCATCCAACGGTTGAAGCTCTTCCAATGCTGCTGTTACCCCATAAAAACAATCTTTTTGGGGGCTGATTCACTGTTTTATTTTTAGAAGCCATGATGATGTAGAATAAATGTGTTTCGTTGTACAACCGCATTTCGTTATAGAACTGTCTAAAACTTGCGTGGCTAAACGGCAAAACAAATGCACGTGAATTACTGATTACATCCCACCTTCTCTGTTGTGCACTAGGATATCTTTGCATCTCATTGGTCTACAGTCATGATTGACACATGTGTGGACCAGTCAAGGAAAGTATTAGTTTATGTTTTTCACGCACAGACTTAGCAGAGTTTACCATAGCAACCATGGACATATGATAGCAACAAAATAGTCTTGGGTGCGCGCATTGTGTCAGACTGACAGGTCAGTCAACCTATGATATTAGTTACAGGTTCCCGAATCTTGCTGGCTGATTGGGTTATCCTGATAAGATAAGACTCTGTAAAAGGTCGGGATAGCCTTCACGCTTAGAGCAAGATGTTACTCATAAGAGGACTCAGGAGGTTGAAGATGTTAGAAAGATGGGTATTTTTATTAACCCAAATAAGGCACAAAGGCAGTAAAAACACTGACAATACTAAATCAATATAAAAAATACAGTTTTCACTAAGGACAAATGCATGGCATTAAAGCCACCAACAAATAAGCAATTCACAGACCACATGTATAAAAAGGACCATTAACTGGACAGTGAGAGTTCGTAAGGCTTGCGCCTTATTAAACACGATCACTCTCACTACGAAACAAAACAAAAGCAAATAAAAGGACCAAGGTAACTAGCCCATCGTGAGAGCTCCAAGGACTTACGTCCTATTAAACTGGCAACTTTCCTGAACAAAGAAAAAAGGTACGTTTAAGTAGCCTTGACAAGCACCTTGAATTGGCTCATACCAATCATTGATTTCAGGTGTGTCAATCAGCAAGGCACCAACACCTGTGGCTCACAGCAGCCATACCTAAACAATCAAACTCCCAATCAACTAGGAAACACAGACTACACATGGTAGCAATTAGGCTTGGTGCCGGCATAGCCGACACATAATAAAGCAGCCAAATCTCATTAAACATAAACTCCATATATCGCGCCATCTTCACAACACAAACTTAGACACTAAACACCGGTTGACAAACGGTATGAAATATGACAATATGATGTATGATTGTTAAACTAAATAAACAGAACATTTCAGAGACAAGACATTGAATGTGTGCTGATTTTAACTGAACAAAGACATGAACATCAAACATGTAACACACACACACACCAAAACACCTTCACCCAGTCCACAAAAGCAGCAGCCTACAGGCTGCAGTGGTGGGTCACACAGGTGCCCCGTCACAGACTCACTTTGTTCATTCGGTTAAAATCAAGCCACCCCTGAACTAAACACCACTATACATATTTGGGACCCATTCTAACGGCATCGGCAAGCCTGGTCTAGTCACACAAGAGCATTGTCCAAATTCCCTAATGCTGAATGGGCACTAAATCCAACAGACCCACTCCAAAATCTTGTGGAAAGACTTCCTATAAGAGAGGCAGCTGTTATAGAGTAGTTTTGGAATGAGATGTGCGTGAAACTCATATATGTGTGATGATCAGGTGTCCCAATACTTTTGACCTGACCTAACCTTGGATCTGGCTGGCCCAGAGCAATGCAGAACAATAAAGACGAGACAAGGGGGAAATTACTTTGCAATGGACTGACTCACTCCATGTAGTTTAATATGAGTCTGAAGTCAAATGTTTTAACTTTTGTGGGTAGAGGCTATTGTGATGTTCCTGCTGAGCTCCGCTCCGGCCACGCCCCCTTCAATCACACAAGCACATACACCTGTTTCACTCTCACTCATGCTCTCAGCTGCATGTCATCAGTATCATTCACCATCCCAGCTGCACTGCATTCAGGTCCCCAATCACATGATCACACACACCTGATTCACTCCTATATATAACCTGCACTCCACTCACTCCGTGTTTGGTCTCGTCGCTACAAGGGTGAAACCTTTGCCCAAGTCTTCTAGATCTGTGGCCCACTCTAAGTCCCTGGGATTCCGCCTTCCGGCCACCGGCAACTACAACCCCATTGTCAGCTGGCTTCCAGCCCAGCAAGCTCTCTGTCCGTGGGCGTCCAGCCCCGCAAGCTCCCTGTCTGCTGGCTTCCGAGTCAGCCAGTTCGGTGCCGGCAGACTTTCAGGATTGCATTATCCAGAGTGCCGTGCATACGGCACCGGGAGTAATGTGACTGTCTTGTCCGGCCTGTGGCCGTGTACCTCTGTTCTTTGCCCTTGCGCACAGTAGCCAGAGTGAGACTCTGTGGGATCTTTAGATCATGTTCCTAGATCTTTGTGTTAGAACTCTGTCTGTTAACCCTTTCGTGGATTTGTATACTCTGTTTGTGTCCTGTTCCCCGTCTGTACTCCATCAATAAACTCTGCATCACCTGAAACTCTTCAATCACAAACCCTGCAAGTCAATGTTTGAAATAATTGTCTTCCAAAATAAAACCATCATTTTACAATCTTGAGCATGTGTCAGCACTTTATTGAATGTGTTTGATCATAAAAATGTAGGAGCAATCTGGAAAATGACAGTTTCTCTGCTAAATGTGAATTGCCGTCACTTAATTGAAGGTGTTTCATTGTAATAAATGAGGGAAAATCTGTAAAATACCAGTGTTTCTCTGCAAAACTGTTAGGGCTGCCACTTTATTGAAGGTGTTTAATCTCAATTAAAGAAGCCTGACTTAATGAATGGTGTTTGCTCGTTATAAATTAGGAAGAATCTGTAAAATAACAGTATTTTTTGCTGAACTTGTAGTACTGTCACTTTATTGAAAGTGTTCGATATAAATAATAAAAAAATCTGTAAAATAACAGTTTTTCTCTGCTGAACTGTTAGGGCTGCCACTTTATTGAAGGTTTTTAATCTTAAATATCGAGGAAAACATTGTAAAATAACAGTGTTTCTCTGCTATACTTTTAGTACCCTAACTTAATAAAAGGTGTTTGCTCGTAATAAATTAGGAAGAATCTGTACAATAACAGTTTTTCTCTGCTAAACTGTTAGGGCTGTAACTTTATTAATGGTGTTTGATTGTATTAATTGAGGAAAAATCTATAAAAAAACAGTTTTTCTCTGCAAATCCTTAAATGGAAATATCTGTAAATATAGGGTTTTTGCACTTTATTTGAATTTGGATGTTTTACTTTAATTTTGCGGTTTTTGTTTGGCAGCCGTAGCTGCCAGTAATTTACTGTTTTTTTACAGATTTTTTTTTTACAGTGTACACCAACTTCTTCTTGCAGGGGTTTTGTAGCATAGTGTAGTGAGGTGCACTGTATGTATGTGTTCTGTGCAGGGCAGTGTTTATGAGTAAGAAAGCAAAGTCCTTCATAACAATGACTGTCCTTGCAAAAGAGGAAAAGGGATGTATTTAAAGTGGATGACTTTTCTTGAAGAAAGGACTATTTTAGACCCTAGTTAAGGTCTGCTTGCAATTTTGGTTGGATGTACCATGGACAATGCAAGTACTATAAGTTACTCCCATGGCCACGATGACACATATCATCATCATATAAATGACACGACAGTCAGATCTGGTGGAGGAAAGGGACAAAATGGAGCAGAAGAAATGTCCAAATGAACATGTCACGTAAAGACAGGTGAGTGTACAAATTAATGAGCGCAAATAGTCCCTCTGACTCAATGTGGCTGCAGGGTGACAATAGCCTATTTTGTTGCATGGCTATGCTCGACGCTGAAAATCAAGGTTGGAACTTTGTTTTGGGATGGAGAATGAATAAACAAAATTAAATAAACGAAAGAATACACAATCCGGCATCTTCAAAGTTAATAAGTCGGTGGTAGAGCTGGTGCATAAAAGCAATATGACACTGGTGATCATGAGGTTGGTAAAGGAAGTCCTTACCTACGGCTGCCTGCCTAGGGCCGAATCACATCCATAAGGACATCCTTTACCAAACCCACTCTAACTCGAGTCTAATTGCTTACACCTACAAGTTCCCCCTTGCCTAAAACATATCCAACATATATGGCTAATTTAACATAGGTTGTAAGCTTAGTATGGCTTTATTGAAATATGGCGGTATGTATTGTCCTTATTAAATTAAACCCACAGTGCTTGAGTTTAGGTTTGAGGTTGTCCTGTGTCCAGTTGCAGCCCTGAGGGCATCTGATTTCTGTGCCTTTGATCTCTGATTGTTTTGGTTATTGGAGATCTCTCTATGCACGCCGCAGAGGACATACGTAAGACACAATGAGAAAGTAAAGCCAAAGGCTCAAAGCAACACTATAGATGTCTCTTGGGATCAAATGCCAGCCAGTAATGAAGCCTCACAAAGGCCTGCTTCTGCACAGAGCACCAGAGCACTATGGTAGGAGCTCCTTATGTCTATGCTACTGTATACCTATTGGGTACATATATATGGTAAGTGTGCCTGTGTGTGTGCTTGTATGAGTGTCTGTGCAGGGATATGTGTATGTGTGTGTGTGTGTGTGTGTGTGTGTGTGTGCCTGCATGCTGTCTACATGTGTGAGAGTGTGTGTGTGTGTGCATGCTGTCCATATGTGTGAGTGTGTGTGTGTGTGTGTGTGTGTGTGTGTGTGTGTGTGTGTGTGTGTGTGTGTGTGTGTGTGTGTGTGTGTGTGTGTGTGTGTGTGTGAGTGTGTGTGTGTCTGTGTTTGTCTGTGATGGTGAGTGCCTATGATTGACAATCCTTGCATCCCTGCCAGGGCATCAGACTGAGGCAGCACTCGGAGCTAGCCGGGGGGAGCGCTGCAGGCAAACTCTCCAAACTTCACAGGCGAAGAACTGCCGCATTGTGCCAGCAAGCCAGACAAAGAAGGATGAACACATCAGGACACGTGTGCTGTAAACCTACAGCATGAAAACACTTTTTTTTGTGTGTTGAGGTAAAAAAGCATGCTGTCAACTCTGCCGAAGCACAACAGCACAGACTTCATCAAACGCCATTACATCAGTTCACACTGAGTACAACTGTATGCAGAACATTCTTCCACAGTGAAGGAAAGTTTTTACTTTCCCTGAAAATATTGCATAGAGTTGAGCAAATTAGCCTGTTTTTAACGTTTTTCTCTGTGTGCAAAGCGTACAGCAAAGACCCCAGTGTGGCATGCACAGTAGAAATTCATAAACTCTGACACTGACAATACATTTCAGAACATATCACTGAACATGACAAGCGATTGTCACTCTTCTCTTTTATCGAGGCAGACGTGTGAGCTTTAAACTACTGATATGTTTACAAAAGCTTTAGTGATAGATAATGATGGCAGGATTGAGTCAGGAGCTCAGCATAACCTCCATGTTTACTCCTCACAAAGTTGCAGACACTTTCATGGGCTGTGCTGTTATAGAGCTGTGGAGGTGACACAGTGGTATTGCCAGGTGAGGAAAGGTGTTTGCTTAAGAGAAACAGCTTTGCAGTAATTGTCTATATATTAAAGACAGCCTTGCCAGCTAATGGGAGTGTCTCCAGATTGTGTCCAGATCTGCGGGACACTCAGGGACGGTGACATGAGGGAGCGTCTCCTCCCTCCCTCCCTTCCTCCCTCCCTCCCTCGTTCTCTCGTCCCGTGTATCGATCCCCTGCTGTCTCCTTCCTAACAGCCCTGTTAAACACTGTCGCCAGGCACTTTACCGCACGAGGGTCACCAAGCAATAAAACTACCCCCCTCCCTCCCCCGCGCACACACACACACACACACACACACACACACACACACACACACACACACACACACACACAGACACAACCATAATCTCAGCCCCTACCTCCTCCCCATTTTATAAGCGCTGTGATGAGAGCGATGAGAGATGGCTCATGGCTCATCGTGAGGTGGGAGAACAATGTGGCGCTGGGCTCATGATGCCTCAGTGGAGGGCCACATTTCAGCACATGGTCAGATTCATCATGTGCCCTTGAGCACCAGAGATTTAATGTTAGCATTGATCAGACCCAAGTTGTTCTTTGGAAAAAAAAGGGGTGATGTAAGATTCGCCGGGCTCCCTTTCAAGAGTAATGTCTACCAGAGAGAAATTTCAAAACTCAAGGCCATTTGAAACTGCATCTCCAAATTGTATTGTACGATAATATGAGCCTTTTCAGCACATGATACTTTTATACAGTTTTCCGTTCTGTCCCTGCATGGCAAAGAATTCTAATTACATTACTCTGTGAGCCGTTAGCAAACACATGACTTTGTAAATAGGTTTGCCTTCTGGAAGGTAAGTACAGATATAGAACTATGTTCATTTTCAGCACTGTGTCTTGTTGAGGTTCTTCCTATTATAGCCCTCTTACAAATGTCAGGATGAAATTAGTTGTAATAAAAAAAATTATATAAAAATAGGCATTCACTAATCACAAATGCCATCATTTACCCTGAAGTAATGACATGAGGAGTATCATGGAGTCTTTTTTTTTTATCTGATTCAGACATTTCGCTTTATGTAAAAATGTTTTGTTGTGCACATTTTCTTAAAAGTAAACAAATCAAGTGTGATGTGTCTGATATGATCAGGTCCTTTCAACAAATCTGCTTCCTGTGAACAAGACAGACAGCAGATGACAGCATCAAATATTTAGACCATGCTATTTAAAACAGGTAGACAGGTGCCAAGGGATTTTGTGTGTGTGTGTGTATGTGTGTGTTTATGTATGTGTGAGAGAAAGCAAGGGCGTACAATGGTGTGTGTGTGTTTGTGTGTTTGCATGTGTGTGTGTGTGCGCATGCAAAACAACTGTTACAACATATAACACATTATGGTAAAGACCAAAAGAGTGAGGAATAAAGGTTTTATTGTCCTTTACAGCAAAATATTTTAGCAAGGATTTAATACAACCTACATGACATAGAGGCTTAAATTAGATTTTCATTACAACTACACAAGTACATCAATGTAGGATGACAATATGGCTGACCTAGATGCTTAGGGGATGACATACACTAATGTAACTTATTATCACAGATGTATCTCAGTAGAAGAAGGGGATATGATGATATTCTGATGGAAAGCAGTTTTTTTTTTCAGTTATGCTTTTAGAGGAGAGGTCTTCTGGGACCTGGAGTCTTTAGTGCTTGTGTTTTACTGATGGAACGATATAAAACATGACAAAATCACCATTAAAAAAACCCTAAAACAAACTCAGAGATTGTCTGCGACCCCACAGGGGTTTCTATGGAAGATGTGTGCATATGCACGCCAATTTATTTCTCTGTCTCTCTCCCTCTCGCTCTCTCTCTCTCTCTCTCTCTCTCTCTCTCTATCTCTCTTTCTCTCTATGTCTCTGTCTTTGTCATTTATGTCTGCAAAATCCCTGATTCCCTGTAGCATTTACTGTAACTAATTCAATTAATGAAAGTAGAAATATTGTTTTAGTGAGTATAGTGGTTTTCTTCTTGCTGTATGCATTCAATTACTTCTTGCCTTGTTGGGCCATTTAATGCAGAATACCCTGTTTATTAATCATCAGATGGGAGCCACTTTCCTTTAATTGTTAAACACAAAGGAGTTGGTAATATGGACTGATGCCAACTTGTAGTGTAGTGTAAATGCCACCTGTCAATCAAACAGTGGGAATCTTTAAAGATAGTTTAATAGAGTGTCTGATGATCTAATATAAAATGAAGAGAATGTCTAAATTAATGGGACTTAAGTTTTATTATAATTCATGAACCTACTGAAATATGTTCACTAAAAATAATGTTCCCATTTATCACTTGGATTTTGTACCTGAAATGAAACATTAATTTGCAGACATAATATTTCTCTCGATTTATAATGTTTCTGTCTCAGTTTCATAATAATTGCACAAAGTGTAAGAACAGTAATGTCAGGAGAAGGAATAATTAACATGAAAAAGATAGTTATAGTCTGTTGTGAATAAATTGAATGCACCCAAAGGCTCAAGTTCAAGGCCATTCTAAATTTACCCATCTCCCATGTCACCTTTAGAAATTAATTGGAGGGTGGATGGGTATGAGATATAATTAGGCAAGCATCACGTCTCCATACTCTGTAGGCCACAATAAGTAAACTGTAGCTCAATCTGCTTGGAGGAACCCTACCACACAGAAGTACTGGGGAAGAGCTTTTTTCCTTGCGGAGGGACATTCTCTCTGATCTCACAAGAGCATTGTTGACGTGGCAAATTTCCAAACATTCCTCACAGACACACACACACAGACACAAGGATGACTGAACACATCTGACTCGTATGAAAACACAGTTTCGGACACAGTTTCAGCCCTCTACACAGTATCTGCTCACTGCACCCTGAGGCCTAACCACAGAAAGGGAACACAAAAGTAAACAAATAAGGGGGGAGGGGTGGTAGGTAGGGCAGAAGGTGTGGCTATATCGGCCCACACAACACCTTCACACTACTGATGTGTAAATCATCTGAGAAACACTGGATTCATGTTTCACAGTCACGACCATCTTGCATTGATGTAACGCGAAACTGTGGCAAATCGATGCCCTGGCTGGACCTTCTCGCTCCCTTCATAAAGCAGGCTGCCTGCGTCCTCACTGCAGAGAGCATGGTGCATATTTTGACAGCGTTGGCTCAGATTGTGTTATGATTAACATGAACAGAACTGATAAAAGCATGCCCAAGGGAGGCCTGGTGAATGGAACATGAAAGACAGAGAGAGGGACAGGCAAATCAACTTAATATCAACGCTTTAAAGCACACACCTGCTCTTGCTTACGCATAAGGAAAACATCGGTACTGTGTGGGGTGTGTGGGAGCACATGTGCATTCTCACAAAACAATGTCCGTCTGAAGCATCTCGGTTCATTTGAGACTGTGTAAATGTAAGAGCCTATGCTTAATCCCTGAGTCTGAGTCACTACAGTTTTCTGATCTTCTACCATAATAGCATGCTTGTAATCTCAAATGATAAGTTTGAAGCATTACTTAACATCTCAAATGAAACTTAAATGCAGGTAAATATGAGACCATGTCAGCAAACTTTATGCTGTGGACGTGGAAGCGGAGTTGTCATGGGCCAGAAGAGGAGGAAGAGGGAGAGAGAGAGGGAGATATAGAGAGAGAGTGAGAGAGATGGAGAGAGATGGAGAGAGGGAGAGAGGAGGCTTTGTCATGTGTGACGACGACCGCACTGGTCCTGGAGGCTCCAGTGTCTCTCTGACAGGATTGTTCTCACAGAGCTCACCTGAGGGCCTGCAGATGGAGCAGAGAGAGCGAGTGAGTGAGTGAGAGAGAGGGAGAGACAGAGAGGGAGAGAGAAGATGGCAAAGCGAGACACTGACTTATACGACAGATTGGTGAGAGGCATAAATATTAAATCAAACTGTTTACTGGCAGACACTCATAAAACCAATAAAACAGAACAAAAAGATGTGATGCAATGTCTTTTGTTTTTTCCCCCTTTTCTCTCGGCTCATTCTCAGTAGACACTTGATCACCTTTATCCCATGGTTTTGAAACATTTACACCCTGAAATCTTTCACTTACAACAGCATTAAGTGACACATAGGGCAGACTGCTGTTAAGTATGGATTTCATAGCCAAATTGCTCCACACACACACACCGAACACGAGGTCCGTTAGGTAACAACGACATGATCAAAACACAATTCCACCAACAATAAAGTCTGGAAAACATCAGAGAAGGAAAAAAGGGAACATGTTTAGATGAGAGATATGTTCGATTGGAGATCTGACACAACAACAGTCTCAACCACCATCCTGAATTGAATTATCATGATGGTTTAATGTGTTCTGAAGTTCCAGAGTAAAACAAGCAAACTTTCATGAACACACATATGTACATAATGCACATACTGTATGTCTTAACACTCCCAGGACATGACAGCAGAGCTATCAAATAGTGAGCAGAAGGAAAATTCAGATTCTGAAGCTGCGAGTACTCTTTTTTAAACAGGGTTACATGGGTGTGCCAATCAAATGAGGTTCTCTTTGTCTGTCTGTAGTCATTGGACTCGGAGGAGACAGACAATGTTTGACCTGCATTAACCTGCTGCTATTCTTTACCTGTGTTGTTTTTCTTTTCCTTTTGTCCTTTCCTTTTCTTTTCCTTTAGGTTGACTCTTCTTGATTGTGCAACACCTTCCCACAAGAACACACACACACACACACACACACACACGCACACAGCAGATTTATTGATAACAGACATAGTCACCTGTTCACATGTTATGATCCACTTTTCCTGAGGGTCAGCAGAGTCCCTTTTTGCTTGAATGCAGTTTCATTAAGCAGAGGTGTTTGAGTTGATCACTAATTAGATATTCACTAATATCAACTGCTATCAATATACTCTGATTTGATGTCACATGCATCTAGTTGAGCTGGAGCTGCGTTTCCATGGTTAATCATATAGGTCATAAGAAGGAGAACAATCTTTAATAGAACACTTGCTTTGAGTGTTTCTACAAGGATCCGAGTTGGAATTTTTACGGAACATATGTATGTGGGTTTTGCACAAGGTGTTGCCGAAGCCACTCTCACAGTGGTGGTGGTGGATCTGCAGGTGTTGTTAACGACAATGGAAATGAACAGGGCTACGGCGGTAGCCGTGTTTGTCACGACTCTCAGGTTGAGGCTCAAACAGCTGTGTTCACTTCTGGCTGGGAGCCCTTGTGCTGTCAGGCTGGCCCACGATTCCTGCGAAAACCAGGCTACAAGTGTTGAGTAAACAGTTAATCTGTCTGAGCGCAATCTGCCACATGCATGTGATTCACACAGGCACCCATACAGACATGCGGACACACACACACAACACACACAGCACACATACACACACAGATATCACCATATTTGAATTTCTGATTGGCTTTTTTTGGAGGCTGTGTTTGGTGAGGCTGCAGACAAAGGTATGTTAATCTAGACCTTGTTTCACAGGATCGTTGTAGATTACAAGGCCTTGGGTGACCACAACACTCTGGACAGAAAAAACAACCTTCCCTGTGTGTCCACCATTATTCACATAAATCAGCATTTACAAGATACATCAAAACCACAGGCTTCTGTAGACTGTGTTACATCACAAACTCATAATCCTTGAGATAGGAAATGCCAAAAGAACAAAGGAATAATGAATAAGTCACAAACATTTAATGCAAATCAACACATACATGAACAGAGATGATGTTGAAATGAAAACAATATTAACTCAGTGAAACGAAACACTTTAATAGTAGCTCATTGTTGAAGCCCTCTGGATGAACTCTCTGCAGCTCGTTCTTCTAAAATGGCTCCCACTGCAGGAGTCCCTCTATATCTACTTCCTCTCTAAAGAGAACCACAGAGCCTGTCTGCTCTGGAACCTCAGAGAGTTTCTGCTGGTTTTCATAGATCCTTATGTCTGGGATAGGTACTCATCCACATCCCCTCTTCTATAGAGTGAAGTCTTGGTTGAGCACACTTCCCATGTTAACCACCACACTCCTCCACTGCACAGAGGAGAAGTCTGATGCCATCACCGTCCATCCAGAACCAGAACAAAGTCCCCCCTTTTAGCGCTGATTCCTGTTTGCTGATGTAAATGCTAAAGAATGCTGTGAGGACACGCCATAATCCTCTACCTACATCAAGCTCTCTTTATCTGCCATCTTTCTGTTTTTCATTTGCCCTCCTTTTCATCTGCTCTTCCTTCCTTCCTCTCCTCTCTCTCTCTCTCTCTCTCTCTCTCTCTCTCTCTCTCTCTCTCTCTCTCTCTATCTCTATCTCTCTTGGTGTGTCTCTGGGCCTCGCTGTGCCGGCCTTCAATGAGGACAGCGTGTGTTGGCGAGCAGCTGCAAAAAGGCTTCACTGACGTGAGCTGACAAGAAGTGACAGGCCTGTATATCTCTCCCCGAGCTTGACAGCTGACAGATGGATACCACTCACACAAGCTCGAGGAGAGAGAGAGGGAGAGAGAGAGGGAGAGAGAGAGGGAGATAGGGAGAGAGAGAGAGGGACAGACAGACAGGGGGAAGTGGGGTGGGATGGGGTGAGGTGAAAGCCCCCAGGATGATTCGCTGGCATCAGTCTCTGTTCATAGGGTTAGCATGTAAGTCTGAGTGCTGCAGAGAAGAAGAAAAAAGCCTCTCTGCTTAGATCCACCGCTCTGCCAAGTCATATATCTCTTTTTTCTCTCTCTCTCTCTCCCTCTCTTTGTCTGTCTCTCTCTATATATTTCTCTCTCTATCTCTCATTCAAACACACATAAGACATACACAAACCTCTTATTATTCAGTAGGTTGTCTTTCACAGCCCCAAACACAAACAAAAACAATCCTGGATGATGGAAAGATGCACGAGAGGGTGTGAGAAAAGAATGTGGGAAACTGCAGGTGCACTCTGATATGCCCCAGCAGATGTGTTTGTGCTTTTTTTGTGTCTTCTGCCTCATTTGGTGATCCTGTGCACATGGGCACGAGACACAGAAATATACAGATTCATGCGTATGCACACACACACATGCACCCAATCATACACACACCTAGACACACATGCATGCACATTAAAAACACAGATATACACATTCAGGTACACATGCTCTCTCTCTTTCTCTCTCTCTCTCTCTCTCTCTCTCTCTCTCTCTCTCTCCCTACCCCCATCTCACTCATTTAAATGAAGAGGGCCATTCAGTGGCCGCCAAGCAAGAGACACTTTGCCATCAAACACTGCTGTCACATCCTGTCTGTCAGCTGTTTCATAGCAACCATGCGGGTGAAGGTGGAAAGGGAAGGGAGGGGGACTAATTTGAGATGAGCAACATCCATCTGTTTATGTTTTTCAGGAACAAAAAATATATTATTTCCAGGTCAATCAATAGGCTCACTCTCATCTCTAAGAAGATAGGTCGGCAGTGCTGATGTGAAATGACTATACCAAGGCAACAAAAGAAGAAAAAATTAAACCGGAAAAGAGAAGAGAAACAATCTATGGCTGAACAAAACCGCAAGAGATGATGGATGAGATGGTCTCTTCTTTAGCAATTATGTGTCACATTGACTGTTAGGGGCTCTCAATGCTCCAAGAAGAAGCAAAATCAAGGATGGTGATTGGAGAATAGCATGCTAAGGATGGTGGCAGGAGAGACAAGGTGCAATCCCCTGCTGGTTTTCACTGCAAGGCATTCACCTGCCAGTTGTCCTGAGGGATTCTTGCCAGCAGGGGCGCTGCTGAGCACAGTTTACCAGAGAGGACAGTGTGGGTTTAGTGGAAGTGATGGAATGTGTGTCTATGCCGTCCTCAATGCAATCTCACCCAAGTAATGTTGGTATGCATGTGAAGCAACAGCTTGGGGAACGTCCATGATTTCCATGACCAACTCTGCATTATCCATTGAAATGCTTTCAGTCACTGTTTGCAATGTAATGTATAAGTGAAATTCTTCAACATCTAACTATTTGAGTTAATGGAGACGGTGAGGGTAGGAAACAAGGACAACATATGATGAAATATGAGGAGAGTTAAAATGGAGGAGAGCAGAAGCAGGAGAAGCAGGAATAACTGCGCATCACGTATTTACCACAAAGCTTCTCTTAACACCACTATGTAAAAGGCTAGCGTGAAGCATAAGACAGTGCTATCGGACTTCAGGGTTATATGAACAAAAACAGGACAGGAGAGCAGAAGAGAGTAAAAGAGAGAGGAGCAGAGGAGGGAGAGGCGGGGCTGTCTCATTTTCTATCCCGGAGGTCTGGAGGGTGGACAGATACCAGAGAATTTGCCCCCCATGGGTCTGGTAGTCTGTTTAGCTGTTCCAGATTTGTGCAGACAGCAGGCTGCTGATTTACGAGGCGTTAGAAATTAAAGGGGGCTGAGCATGTGACAAGCATGCAGGATTTGAGGACATACACAGCCATTTTTTTTCTTTGTCTGTGGCCGGACCACCATTAGAATTCCCCTGTGTGCTTAACATTTGTCAAAATGGAAACACGTGATGTAATTTACAATGTGCACAATATACACAAGCACAGACACACACACACACACACACACACACACACACACACCGTCTGACCATTTGGCCACAATATATTGTGTTTTTGTTTATCATCCCAGGCAAGGCCCAGTAGGCACACCGACCCAAACCTGAGTCAGAAAGCAGCTCATCTGCTGACTGTCTGGACACAAAGAGGGTTCCAGACATGGCTAGACAACCAGCTTATTTAGCTAGTGAAGGCTATCCACTGGTGGTTAGTGACTACTGACTTCTTACATGACACATATTACTTTGTGAACAACATACTACTGTGTTTTTATTCCTCTATTGAAGAGGGGAGTTGTACCTCTTTGTGATTGTCCTCTGTCAATACTATGTGAGGAGTTGTAGTTTTGAGAACACTCGAAAACCTATAGACATCCCTTGAATTTCTTTAGACTATATTGTCATTGGAAACTGAGCTGATCGTTGATAGACTGGCAGGTTCTACCACTCCCAAAAAAATGCATTATTGAACTAAGAACACACAAAAGGATTGGAAAGATTATGCACATGATGGACCACTGTTCTATTATAAAGACAACTTCTTCAATAAGTAATAGAAACAAAGTTAATTTCTTCACATCTATGAGTTTAAAACTGTGTTTTATGTCTCTCATTGTCTCATTGTCTCTCATCACAGCTTTAATGGAAGACTCATTAAATGTGTGATAATGTGACAGCAGGAAGCTAATTTAGCTTGACACCCTATGTGGGAGAGACGCTGGGCTAATGACAAGGTTAATGTTGTGAGAAAAAAACAATGAAAACATCATGATGTGACCACATAACGAGATTCGCCAGTGACACATTGGATGGACAGGGAGACTTGTCATCAGCATGGATTTGTAAGAGACGAGAACAAACAAAAAATCGACAGGCCAGTGGATAACCATGGCAACACAACAGAGTGGTCATCTACATAGGAACGCACCTGCTCAGTTGGTTCATATTAAAACTAAGACTATCACTTGTCTATTGAAAATGGAATTTTCCATTTTTGCTAAATATTGTTCTGGCCAGTTTGACTGTTACACTTTTTTGATGGCCACTGTTCTGTCTTCAAGAATTTAGGTACCATGTACTGTGTGTGCTGCTTTTGAAAAACAATGCTATTTTTAGACTGCATACATGTCAACAAAGCCTCTCAACACTTACTGATCTTAACTAAAATTTGCCTGACACATTTTCTTCTGTTTGATCAAATTAGCTCTGTGTGCATTATTAAATATACAATGTGAATAAATCTGTCTGATTAAGGGTTATGTCACATGAAAGGACTACTGGGCTGTTAAGGATAATTCACCTATCCTATGTTACAGACAGTTAATGGGACCTGAACCCGTAAAATCTGTCACTGCCACTATCATGTCTGCTTCAGCCTACTGTTCTGTAGACATTTTAGAGAGTTTTAATATTCGTGATGAATCACGCTCAGTTATTCTCAGTCTGTTGCAAATCAAGATGTTGCTCATTGAGAGTAAGACACAGAGCATGAAATAAACTGTTATGCCAACTAGTGTTTTTCAGTTGGCAGGAACATCTGAAGTTCAGTGTGATGCAACCAATGTATTTAAGCTACCAATTCGGCTTGGAATCACTTCTATTACTTTTGATTTTATATTATTTATCCCTGTAACCTGTCTTGATAATTTAATCACATGGAAGCCATAGAGTAGCAATACTAAAGTAATACACCTCTGAATGCATATACAATACAAAGGTTATGTCAGTTTTGTTGATGTAGCACTGGTACATGCAGTGACGGATCTACCATAGAGGCGAACTAGGCAACTGCCTTAGGCCCCCACCCAGCAGAAGGCCCCCGATAAATTGCCCACTTAGCCACCGATGGGTCAATGGGATGGCACAAGTCTATAACCAACCGGCCCTCCCGCAGATATCGTCGGTCGTGACAGTTTTCCTTGCTTCACCGAATACATTATATACCTCTAATAATAACCAATACGAATCACTGTCTGCTATTTATACTACTCCTAGTGACCTGTATTCACACTCATGGTTACTATTTTCTTACTATTTTCTAATCTCCTCCGTCAGTCTTACTATGTTTATTTGTTATTAAATGTCAATCACTCTAGCCTAATACTTGCGTGTCTCGCTCGTAGACACCTTTAACACCCCTACACACACTCACATAATCACACACCCAGCATGCAACACTACCATTACCACTGATGTCTACACCCCATCGTATGTTCTGTTCTGTTCATTTCTACAATAAAGTTCAAACCAGTGGCGGCGGACCTTAAGGGCGATTGTGGCGACGAACTGCTTTCAGGAAAAGGAGATTTTTTTTCTCTGTCGGCGTACTAATTAAGATAAATTGACAACAAAACAATTAGGACTTCCTACACCAAATGTATCGATTCAACAGGTTTCTACAAAGGGTGGAATCCTACATCCAAGAATTGGAACGAAAGAAAATCATGGCTAGCACGCTGTGAAGTGGCTAACGCGGTCTGTATTTCTTTATTTGTAGGCTACCACTGTCACTTTTCATAGGTTGTACAGTGTGAATGTTCGCTTTTTGCCCTAACACTGAGTTCTTTCCTTTGTGAAGACTTATTTAGCTTTTGTAAGCCAATACTTTCGAGATCAGTCAATAAAAATAGTTGGTTTTGACTTATATGTTGCCCCCTTCTTTACGTTGTTACTGGACATATTTTATGTGTCCTGTAAAGCTATGTTGCATCATACAACATTTGAGACATGTGGATAATGAAAAAGTGGGATAATTTAATGTGGAGCCAAATCATGTTTGCTTATGAAGGCTCCTGAATGCAACTTTCTTCCATATAACTAGCTACTGTAGCTATGTAGGTAGAGGGGAAATATTTTGATTGTGTTGCCATCTACTATACAAAAAGGTATTGCTGTATGAGTTAATCAGCCTACAAAAAAATTGATATTGCTTAATGTAGGTCGCCCTAATCATTATCAAAAAAATGGTGTACTCTTTCTCTGCTGACATTTATTCCTAAAGGCTCTGTAGTTATACATATACGTAGGCCTAACCATCTGATACTAGCCCAGAGTTAAGCATATTCATCTAGCAAACTATACCTACCTTGGAGTGTTACAATAGCCAGTATCATTTTATTCCATGTGTCCATCCAGGCAAATTTGTGGATCCAAATGTTATT
This sequence comes from Sprattus sprattus, assembly GCF_963457725.1. Taxonomy (NCBI): domain Eukaryota; kingdom Metazoa; phylum Chordata; class Actinopteri; order Clupeiformes; family Clupeidae; genus Sprattus; species Sprattus sprattus. The sequence goes on along the minus strand of NC_137923.1, from coordinate 43,695,910 downwards.
AAAAAACATATATAATGTTATTTCTTTGTAATCATCCAAAATGATGTTAAGTGTATGGGTATTTTGCATACATTGAGCGGGCAACGCGCCGTATATTAAGTGGGCCGCTCTGACAGACAACTCCCAGGCCACTTTTTTCCCCCAGTCCGCCCCTGCTTTGAGGTGGCCCTTTTTTTTTTTGCATTAAAAGGACGGATGAAGAGGGCCCCTGGCTATGTTCGCCTTAGGCCCCCAAATGACTACGTCCGCCACTGGGTACATGCACAACTGGAGGAAGTTATGTATTAATTTCTCAACTTCTCTGTCGAAGCAGGCTCAGCTTCATTGTGCGCAGGACAGAATGGAGAGCTTAATGCTCAGCTTCCTCATGCACAGGACAGAATGCAAAGCTTCATTTCTTATCATCTGTGGAGTTTTTGCGATGCATATTGCTGTTTTGTGCTCCAAATTACAGCAGCACTCAGTTTGTGTCAAGACACACTCCTGCTATCCTCTGTCACTCACCTCCGCCATCCAAATCGACCCCCAACTGGGATGCCTCCCTCTGCCCAAAGACCCCCTGGCAGGGTAAACCCTGCTGCCCTCCAGTGATGCAGACCCCACCCGTCCCAGACCCCCTAGGGGTTGCCCTGATCCCCTCCTTCAGGGACGAGAGGAGGGATGGGAGGAAGCCAGAAACAGCAGACCACACAGAACTGAAGGCAGCTCATACCTCTCCTCTCATCTGCTCTTCTCCTCTCCTTCTCCTCCTCCTCCGCCCTTCTCTCCCTTCTGACTCCTGCCATCTGCGTGCTCGTCGCCACGGTGACAGCCGTGTCGCACCTCCACAGATAAATCAATCCATCAAGAGCCAGAGAAAGCAAAAAAGAGAAAGAGAATAAAAACTACAACAAGGTTGCAAATAGGAAAGAAGCGAAAGAAATCTGCCGTGAAACATAATCATCAAAGGTCATGTCGAAGGAGAGAGGGGGAGCAGATTAAATTACCATAGTATTAGATACGGAAAATGATTTATGTCAAAGCCATCTTTCGCAGAACTCTAATATGTTAATTACGTCTCTCATTAAGGAAGTTGATTATGGTTCACAGATGAAATCAGCCTGGCAGACACCTGGAGGAGAGCATTGGAGTTAGAACCAAACAGCCACTCCTGGTCCTACCCAAATTGTACTTCTACTTAACGAACACACAATACTCCACCAGACAGACGTGCACTCAAGCATGAGTAAACACATACACACACATGCACATACACACACATGCACATGCACATGCACACGTACACACACACACACACACACACACACACACACACACACACACACACATACATGCAACAAAGAGATGAAAGGAAAGAGAATTAGATGGCATAAGTGGAGACAAATGTGGTTGGTACTTAGAGATGCGCACTTCACAGGCCTTGCTTTGACCTCTTGCACGGTAGGGCCTCGTGAGGATAAGCAGCCTTGCTCTAATTATTTCCTTTGCCGTGCAGTGGACATTCCTTGTTGTCTTTTACTTGGCAGCCATGTTGTTCAGTCCAGGCTGCAGTTACCAACGTTTGCTACACTGTAATTCTTACAAATGGCACACCCTCACATGGTGCCAGAAAACAGACAATCAGATACGCTCACACACACTAACAAAGAGATTAGAACACAGACACACATAAAGACAGTATATTCAGTCACGCAAAAGCACACAGTTCACACACTCAAACACATTCACATGACTGACTGCTGGACACAATAAAATGTACCGGTGTTAAAGCTCTCTCCCATATATTTCCTATGTATCAAAGCATCGTCAGTGTGAGAATTTGTTAATGAACTTATTCCCAGATGCTAGTCTAAAGGAAGATAACTGTATACGCACTCATAATCCTCTGAATGTTTGAAATTCATCCACAAAAAATAAATAAAAAACGTGGTCATTGGGGAGAAACATACTGCATACTAAAAAAACAACCTACAAACATTTATATAGAGGGAGAAATAGTGGAAAAATATATATTAAAAAATAAACTCTACAAAGTGCAGCAGATCTGAGCTGACTTGTGTCCTTTGATGTGCATTCAAATCTACACCGAGATGAATAGTCCCAGTTAATGCATTTCAAAGGCTCCACTTCATAGGTTGTTCATGGCAATATTTTTGAGGCACAAGCGAGATCAAGTACACAACCATCATCCTCCTCTTCCTGCCCCCCTTTCAGATGGCATCGGAGTTTGCCTAACTGCGGCATTAGCGTTTCAGACAAGTGGCTGGCCAAGATCAAAAAGACTCCGGATTTTTCATCTTTATCGCGGATGAATAATACACTTTGCAGTGATTTTCACCAAATCAGATCTGTTTAGTGTCTGGTGAGGGCGAGAAGTGTGTTTACGTGTATGTGTGTGTGTGTGTATGTGTGTGTGTGTGTGTGTGTGTGTGTGTGTGTGTGTGTGTGTGTGTGTGTGTGTGTGTGTGTGTGTGTGTGTGTGTGTGTGCGTGTGCGTGTGCGTGCAGCACATGTATCAGCATGTCCATACACTTTCCTATTTTTTGTGTAGAGAGAGAAAGGAAAGACTTATGGAAAAACTATATACCATGAAACATAATCAGACACAATTCCACAATGAACCACTGAGCTTCAGACAGACACACTTGCTTTTGCAGTATTGTTTCTTTATCCTTTTCAATAAATAATGCATTGTACTCTCCAAAGTGATTTCAATTTAGAATACCATTTGTTATATTTGGCCCAATTCTCTTTTCCTACCGATCGCTATCATTTAGTAGCCACTAGGAAATCAGTTTCTGAGAGCATCCTAGGCTCTGTAATCAGAAACTGAGACATTCTCCCGTAGCCACTCATTATCAACCAATCAGGAGCTCCTGGCATGGACCCATCTACATACCTGTCAATCATTTTGGCGGACACAGTTGGAAGTACGTGCAGTGAGAGGGGGTGGGGGCCATCCGATTGGGATCTGAAGGAAGAGGTTAAGTTGATAACTATTTGCTGCTGTCTCCTGCTACCTTTCATCAGAATTGCGTACCGTAGCTTTAATAGAACAGTAAAAAGATCTCCCTGGTAGTGAACCGTGGAATAGTTCTTAATTGCTAAATCGTTCAGCTTTGTGTGTGGAGAAGGGAGAATAGCGTGTTGTTGTGTGTGTATGAGTGTGCGTACACAGGCAAGCATGTGTTTGTGCGTCTGTGTGCAACGGAGATTCAGGTATAAATTGAACATGACATGACTATGCAGCAATCAGTGAGTGTGTGCATGTGTGTATGTGTGTGGGTGAGTGTGTGTGTGTGTGTGTGTGTGTGTGTGTGTGTGTGTGTGTGTGTGTGTGTGTGTGTGTGTGTGTGTGTGTGTGTGTGTGTGTGTGTGTGTGTGTGTGTGTAAGTGTGTGTGAATGATTAGAAGAGAATTGGCAGATAAAACAGAGCGGCAGAGAGAGCCATATGCGAGTATATATCCAAGCCAAGACACAACATCAACAAAACCATATGGGGTTTTGGTGCCATGTATGCACAACGTAGCATACATTTCTCTCCATACTATGCCACACACAGGTCTTGAATCCAAGGAGTTGTTGTAGGATTGACACTGGTTCATACTTGTGTAATGTAGATAAATATTGCAGCTTTTCAGATGTGCTAACTGAACAGCCAAGTACAAAGCATGTAAGCATAGCTAGGGACAATATAGAAGGAGTTTGTTTGTGCCTGATATACTGTTTGTGTGTTTGTTGTACGTTGGCCTTGTCAGACAACATGATCGCAAAAGCCCCGCCCATTTGTGTAGCTTTGTCTTTTTCTCTTAACAGTTGGTGAAAATGTGCATTATGCTTTAATCACTTTCAACCTTCTTTGTTGAAAAAAAATGCCGTTCAAATGTGTCTGATTTTTTACTGATCTCCCTCTGTTTTTCTCTCTCTCTTGTTCTATCACTTTCTCTCTGAGTCAGGTCACCTCAAATTGGGGTAAATGGGAAGTGTGTGTGTGTGTTTGATGGTGCGGGTGGGGGGGTGGGCTATGTCAGCAGCTCTCTGATAACCCGGCTCGCAAGTCTTTTGACAGCCACAATTAAGTGTGTTAATTAGCGCGCAAGCACAAGGGATAATATTTACTGTGATGAGTTATCCAGTGCCGTCACGCATCGCAATCAGCGAGCGAGGGGATGTGGCACGGAGGACCCATAGCCTTTTCTCCACCCGCCAGCCCCCCCTTCCCTCCCCACAACCCTCTGAGCTTCCACCTCCACTGTGCTAGCTACCTTAGAGGCCAGTGGCACTGCTATGCTTCACCAGGAGACAGGGAGAATACAGGGGTAGAGGGAGAGGGAGATGGAGAGGGAGAGGGAGAGGGAGAGGGAGAGGGAGGAAGAAATAGGTCTGAAACCTTCCCATAGGCTCCCTTGGATTATGAAGCATCCTCAGGAATAAAAATAAAAAATAAAACAGGCACAGTGTTGGTGACAAGCAGCGTTGAATGTCTGAGAGGGGGGCCGTTTCCACGCTCTTTTGTAAGCTGAACTTTACATCAAA
>NC_137923.1:43653873-43688873 GCF_963457725.1 Sprattus sprattus | reverse complement strand
ATACGTACATATGTAAAAAAACAATTAGGATAATCTATTTATAGCCTACGCATGGGCTTCAGATCTGAAACTGATCGGTCACTCACTGTAAGTGAAATATACTCCCTAGGTCTACTCCCTAGACTGTCAGGCTGCCTGTATGAATGTAACGCTATTGTGCAAGGATAACTTCCTTCTAACAATAATTTCAGCTGCAACCCCAGTTCAAACTGACTTGAATATTTGTAATCAAGTTGTAGTCTACGCAGTATCTCATCTATGCTGAGTATAGATTAGATGTGTAGCCTGCACTGAGCTTGGAAAAAATGGAGGAGGGCCAACTCCTGCTACTTTTTCCATAGGCAGAGGAGTCAGCCATTGCAAACCACACAGGAAGGCCCTAATGGAGGGCAGTCAGTTCTGACCCTGGTGGCAACTCAATGACCACCCTTGATGTGTAAGGTAATTTCAATACCAAGTTTAAAATAATTGTATGTAGTTCACAAACCTGTCTTATCTACAATTGAAGGGGATGCTTTTACCCTCTATAGGTGTATACTGAAGTTGGAAGATGCTGCAAATAAACAACTAAAACTTGATAAAGGTGTTGATATTGTTGGCCATCCTTTGATCAATGTGTCTGTACCATAAATGTTTTTCTTATGATTTTTAGGAAAGGGAGAATGTGAATTCATAAATGATTGGTATATTGCTCGAAAAATGGGTTTGTGATTGCCTCTTCTGACTGCGCTCTAATGGGGATACGTGCAGCCAGCAATCAATCACATCAATCACCCACGGGAATCCTTTGAAAAAAATGCCTATGCATATTAAAATTAGGCCAAGTATTTTAAAATTGCAAATGTGCTCAAAAGGCTAGGGAGCATAACAAAATGCATTCAGCAGTTCAGTGAGAGCAGTACCACCTTATGAACGGCACGGCACACAGTAGCCTATTCTTGCTCAGATGTTCAGCATTACCGATGGAATACATGAAGTCTCCGTTGGCAAAATAACGCAATACAAGGTAGGTTACACATTCAACAGTGAGCACATTGCTCCACCGAGTGGCATTGGAGACATCTGGCCTTGCCAGCCCCCAAAGATATTAAATTCCCTCAAATGAGAATGTATTTCTTTCACAGAAAACATCATTGTAATTAGATGGAAAGATTTTGACAGTCTTTATACACCCTTGCCAGGCGGACCGTCATGACTGTTAACATGGACATAAACTTTTCAGAGCAGTTTAGAGATGCAGTGTAAACTTTCTAATAGAAGAACCCTAAGGCTTTATTCTCCTAGCATAACAAAACAACATGGCTCTTCTATTAGGAGTTTTACCACTTACTCTGAGTTAACTTATCCAGGTTAAACCATGTGTTTGGAATACCCTGGATAAGCCAGTAACCTTGCTTTGTAGTACTGCCCTGTATTAGTGAGCATTGAGATGAGAGGTGTATATCCTGGCTCCGTCCGCCCATTGCTCTCAGCTAACTCTCTATCTGAGATTATAGTCTGGAAACGCTATTTCCAAGATGAATCGCTGAGCCACACTGAAGGACGCACCAATCAGCAACCAGTGGGGGTGGCCAAGTGCAATAACGTTGAAGTGAAGCATACGTTTTGAAACTAACTAACCTGACCCTAGAAAGGTGTATTCAGATCCTTTACTTAAGTAAAAGTACCAATACAGCAACGTCAAAATTTCGCAAAATAAGTAGAAGTCCTGGATGAAAAATCCTCATGTACAATCAAAGTATAATCAGTAAAGTGGAAACCATATTAACAGCTGGTCGAATTATTTAAATACTGTAGGAAAGGTCAGTCAATGCTCCCCTTCTTGTCCTTTGGCATAAGATGCACTGGAACATCCTTATGAAAAGAGTGGAGATAATGCTTTCCCACATTTCCTCACAGCAACAACTGATCAGCATGACCCATGTCAATAACATCTGCTGTCCCATAATTCCGGATTGTCATAGCGTGCCGTTTGTGTCCTTATGATAGCCCTCATGAATTCTCCTTAAAATCTTTCCCTGACCTTCCCTGTGTGGGAGGAAGCAGCTCTTCTCTCACCAAATACAGGTTCTGGTCCTGGAGAAAAGGTACGGCAACTGTCCAAGTGACCCGACGCACACACACACACACACACACACACCACACACACACACACACACACACACACACACACACACACACACACACACACACACACACACACACACACACACACATACTCACACACACACACACACACACACACACACACACACACACAAACACACACACACACACACACAGGGCTCTCTTTGTTCCACACCACTGTTGGCTGAACCTGATGAATGGGCTTTCTCTACACAAGTCCATCCCTCAAAACTTCAGTGACAGTGAAAACGCCACAGCGTGGGGGGACTTGATGGGGGAACCATAAGCCAGTCTATAAGTCTATATATCCATAAACTATGCCTGGGACGTGTTGACATCCACAACCACACACACACACACACACACACACACACACACACACACACACACACACACACACACACACACACACACACACACACACACACACACACACATACACACGTATGGGGAGTGGAATCTTGGTAGCATAGCCAGAAATAATCATTTGGGTGTGCCTATGGAATGTAAGATGTGCAAGAACCAAAGCAAAAAGTGATCTGTAGATAACATTACACTTATTTTAAAATCACATTAAAACATTATTCAGAGTATTTGCCTTCTATAAGTTTTGTACATCTATAGCAGGTGCTGCATCCAGTAAATATCTGACATTATATTTCATATTTAAGATGTAGCATAACAGTTGTCATGCCACATAATTATAGAACAGAAAACATAGCTAGTCATGTGCTTGTATTCGAGTTGTTGTTGACCTCTTTGTGGATGACGTAGAAGCATCACTCTTATTTTATTATCCATGCTTATTCTTCATTTTGAATAGCATTTTCTATACATAGGTGACATGTTAGTGTTTTGAAAGCTACAATAGCTACAAAGGTTGCAATTATATGGAAATTCAGAACGTTATGCGACATGATGGCGTTTATGTTATGTCTATAGGCTAAAACGTTGGCTATTATGCCAAACATACAGTTGAGAGTCTACACTGAAAGGGAACAGCAAATCCTACAATAGCATGATAAGAGTACGAGATTCATTCCATGTAAGACTTCCATGTTTATTTCTTAATCCCAGGGACTTGGCAAACCATTTTCAGGTTTTAGAACTGTAGAATCATTAAAAGGGTTGAATCATTAAAAGTAATATTTATTGTACTTTAAAATCTGGTTAATAAAATAGTCACTGTTGTCTCAATTTACATCAATTTGTCGGCTGGATCAACTTACCTGTAACATGGGGCAAGTTAAGCCATAAGACCACATTTGGGGACCCCATATTTTGATTTAGGCACACAGCTAGGTTTCAGTTGATGGTACACATCCTGAACACGTGTTGCATGCATTAGTTTTTTTTCTGTCTCATATTCCTTTGGCTATAGGTGGCTAATCGGCTAATCTTATCCCACTCTCCCCTGTTGTCAACTTACAGGCTAGCTATTTAGAATTGACAACCCATTATTCTACAAGTAGAAATTAAACCATTGTCATACCTACTTCAGGGTAACAGATTCAGTGCTTTCATTTAAAAAAGTAGGAGAGGTAGTTGTGTTTGATGGTGTTGCTGCACCGTAGCCTAATCACAAGGCGGCTAACAAGCTAATGGTATGGGGACCCTGTAGGGTCTTTCTGGACATGCTATTGTAGTCTCCTGCATGAAATTATAGTTTTCAAGGAGTTGTTGTTGCTGTGGACAAACATACTCAGCTGTCCTCAGGGCCCCCTTCCAGCTCGGCCTGCGTGATGCCCCTGGCGGGGGTGTGCCAGCTTTAGATTTAGATGGCACAAGCGCCTCCGGGCACACCCATGACTACGCTAGTGGCCTGTCCTTGCCCCTTGTCAACACTCCTCCCCATCCACCATCATTCATGGTCCCCCTAGCAGACACAGCCTTGAGGTTATCTTTGGTGGACATGGCATGTCGTCAATCGTTTTTTACATTTTAATCAAAGGTAACACAGCCAAACAGAATGATAGAAATGCAGAGTACTTGTTGAGAGATTGACAATGATATTGGCCCCTAATGAGTCATTGTTCTTTGTTCAGAGCCACAAATTGATTCAAATTATAGACTGGATGTGTTTGTGCAATATACGTGGGGGAAAGTTGGCCAGGGAAGGGAATTGAATGTGCCTTATGAGAAAAGAGAAACAATTTGAATCCCTAAGCATTTTTCCCTAACAGCCAAAATCAAGAGATACCAAATACGTATGCAGGAGTGTCATAAATATTCATGCACTGTGAATATCCATAATGAATATTCATGATACGTGTGTATGTCTCCTCGCAGGCCTGCTCTCAAAAACCTTGTCTCCCTGGAAAAGCAAGGTGCTTGTCGTCATAGTTATCTTGGTTGCCACAGCGGAGACAAAGCAGGCTTTCTTATGACTTCTTTATCCAGGTGTGTGTTACTGAAACGTGTTATGTTCTTCAGCTGATTCACAGGCAACTCAATGCGACTGAGAAATGGGAACAGCCACACAGACATGGGTACAAGGGACTAGACACCTCTGCCAAGTTATGTTGGATAAGGACACATGATTAGGAAGACTCCACACTATCAGGTGAAGGAGGGGGGATGGGCATTTAGGGCATGTATTATTGCACTGGTAGGTTACTGTAGTACAAAAATCCCAGAATGTTGTACCACCAAGTTAAATCTTATGTTCGGCTACAACACATCTGAACAATAAATTGTTCTTATATGTGGTACATTAGGGCACTGCTTCAGTTTTACATGACACATACAATCTGGTCAAAGTCCATGCAATAACTTGTATTGAATTGACATGTTAAAACTGTTAAACTATATGGTTAAAATAAAACCAATATACTGAGTCGAAAAAGACTATTTCAGATCCACTGCAAAATAGAAAAAAAAGCCACTGATATTCATTCTGCACAACATTGTAGTCCAATACATTCCTGCCAACATAGATGTCACAGGTGCATATGTGTCTTAATCAGCAGAACATTTGGGTCAGAAGATGGAGCTGGACAATCTCCAATATGAATGACCAACAAATTTGTCAACATGTCCTTTTTGGTTAATCAGAGAGTGACCACAAACAACCCTGGAGCCCTCCCCATAACTTGTGGCAGGAAGGATGCACACCCATCAACATGCCGCAGCGAGGGGCTGGATGTGTGAGAAAGATTACTTTTCAAAGCTGCTGATTTATGTATGGCAATGGCAATCCCTTACATGTTGTTTGCAACGCTCACCCCCTCCTCCTTTGTAATCCCCAAACATTGCCTGTCTCAAAGCCCTTGATACACACTTAGCCTCGAGGTGAAATATTTGATAATATAACTACTGGTACTGTCACTGTTTTTTTCTTTTTTCTTTGGCACGTATACATTACTCAGGGGTTGGGACAGTAAAGATTTATGTGAGACTGCAAAGAATGAGGGGCAAACAAGGAAAACAAGGGGATTGGGGTGGGAGGAAAAATATACATTGATTAAAAGCTCGAGATAGACCATCCAACGGCACCCAAGGAACATCAGTTACTTTGCATTCTGACACGGCGATTGATAACTCATAAACGCAAGCAGGAATGACAAATGCCGATGTAAAGTGGCTCTGACAAAAACGATAACGGCGTGGGCTTCAGCAGTCTCCGGGGGGAGACACGGCAGAAGTATGGGGCAGGGAGCTGTTTAAAATATTTAATCATTTTATGAAGGCTGCAAGATGCCGCTTGACCCTGGAGGAGTGTGAATGTCATAAGGAACATCAGACGCTGGGGCCACGGAAACAAAAAAACGAGGAGGAGGGGTGATGGGCGAGTTTGATGTATTGTAATTTACATCTGCCGGTTTGTCTACGCATGTCTTCAGCGTATGGAGAAAAAAAAACTCATCTCTGTCTGCGGTTAGAGAGATAGAAAGAGAGAGTGAGGGAGGAGGGTAAGAGTCTGCCAGTGGTGGCAATGGCAGTTCTGATGCACACAAAGAAGATTCAGATTTGCATTCTTTAATTAAAGCGATGGGACTTAACCATACAGTAATATGAATGTCCTCCCGTGGGGGATCAGAACCCGGTTACTAAATGATACTCTAGGACAGACTCGTTGAGTATCAGCAGAGTTACCATCAGGCATAAGTACACATTCATATTCATTCTCTCACTGTGTGTGTGTAAAGAGGGTGGATACATTGATAAATATGCAGATCTGTAGGAAACACAAACCCGAATCATTCAATCCCATAATCTGAATCATTGCTCTTTCATCAACACTGAGTCACATTGACTAATAGATGGTGTGCTACACAACACGTCTGCTGTTAAGTCAGCTTAAACAGTCACACAGGCAGAAGATCTGTCTGCTGCTTCACCCTTTTCCACAAACTAAACTAAACTAAACTAAACTACTGGAACAGTATTTAACACTGTCCAATAAGGAATTAAAAACTCAAACACTCATCATATCAGTCACACTCCATTGAACCAATCTGAGGTGTTTACCCTCCTCATTGGTCTCCCTCGGTACGACCTTTAACCCTGAGTTATGACCTGTCTGTCTCTTCTGCCTTGCCGCCCCGAGGACTTAAACCATTGTGAGGGGCAAAGCCAGCGGCGGTCTCCTGGGAAGCCCAGATGGCCTGTGGCGGAACCCTGGCAGCAGAGCCAGCGGGAGGCTGGACGATATCAAAGAATTCCCCCCCAATCCTTCCTCCTGCCAGGCAGCCCTGCCGCGCTGCAACAACATAACCGCTACTAATATGGCAGGAAATGAGTCCAGCAAGACCCCCCTCCCACCCTCGCCTCCTCAACAGCAAACCTCCATTCAAATCCTCTTACTTTAAATCTGATGTCTGAGAACCAACTGTGACAATTAAGAGATGCTCACTAATGAAGTACAGATTAATGATCTGATACAAAAAAAAAAATCCCCCCCACATCACGAAGATACAGAAGAGGCTGCACATCAAAAGGAAGAGGAAGAGAGGGGGGAAATACAGAACGATTTGTTTTAAGAGTAGAAATTCAGCTTGAAAGCTTTAGATGAGTGTGCTTGCATGTAGTGTGTGTGTGCACCTTAATGACTAAAGGATGTCTGCACATGCTCGACTACCTGGAGACAATAAGACTTATATCCTGCGAAAGAGCAAAAGAGAGGCAAGGCAAAGCAAATATGTCACACTGTGTCACACTCCAACAAGATTATAAGGCCTCAAATCCGCTGGCCGTGAATAAGGAAGACTTTATAGGGATTTGTTTTATCTGCTTAAAAAGCACATTGACGTATGGAATCCACATAAAACACTTCAGGGATGATTACATGACAACAAATCAGGAAGGCATTACGGAGAATTTAATGGTATTTAATGGACTCCAAAGTATTTCCAGGCACCACAGGACCAGCGAGGTTCAAACCTGCTGTCATGTGACAATGCTTTGTATTTGTTTTTGTCAGTTTTCAAGTTCTTACTACTTAAAAATATCATCATTCATATACACTTTAATGTGCAAGGAAACAATACACATTGTGACAAAGCAAAAATTGAACACTCTCCTCCACACTCATCCAAACCCTAAAGTTTATACCTACCTAGGTAAACTGTTTCTGTCTATGATGTGTTCATTCAAATCATATCTACTGAATACCTTTTGGTGGGTTATAGCAGTACAGTGTTTTGACTGTATTGCCTTGTAAAATACTCAGGACCAGCTATGGATGTAGAAAACCAAACCCAAACCATTTACAGTAAATTGAAGATACATATCAAGCCGTACTCTTGCATGGAAGGACTGTTCTTGGTTTTGTTTTAAAGAAAAGAAATTTAACGAGAGAGGCTGTAAGACAGTTTTTACATGACATTCTGGTTTAGAGTGTCTTCATTTGCTTTTAAACTTCACACGTGGTTCTCAGTCAAGAAAACAAATACTTTTTAAAAACGTTGACAGATCTCAGCTAATTTTACCCGCAGGTGTCAGCTGTCAGTTTTCTAAGGCTAGATGGCTCTTAGCCCTGAGCGGCACCTATTATTTTTCCATCAAGCTTTGTACATGAAAAAAATTCTCTCTTCTTTATCTGCATGTCTGAATATGTCTTCTTTTCATATTTTTTCTGTGTGTAGGAGGATGAAGTATAGGCCGTATTTAGATATGAAAGCCTTCGTGCTGTGGTGTTTTGACAGCCATTAAATGTCATAAATTGCAGTAAACAGCGTGTGGAGATGGGGAATGGGGAAACATGGGGAAGAGAGGTCAGGGATGGCACATGTATGTCTTTGCACAGGCAGAAGGATCAGATGAAGGTGAAGGGAGTGTGATGTGTTTAGTGAAGCACCGAAAGCAGACAAAATCATTCCATGTCTTCCTGTTTATTTTAACTCATTCCAACTCATGCTGATGGTAAAAACTTTGTCAGACTGCACATTCATGTCATAAAACTAGTAGGACTTAACCCCCAAAGGACCCCACACCCCCAACACATTCCTTTGCTTTCTTACATATGGAAGAATAGCAAGGGCTGATTAGGTCATCTGCTGTCAGTCTGACTGAACCGGGTCAAAAGTCAGCTACACAGTCCTCCAGACAGCCTGGTCTGCAAAGCGTACAAACTCGCCGCACAGCTGAGTCAGCAGGGCCTTCAGGAGCCTGATCATGGTCTGCATCAAAGCCCTAAGTCTGCCATTGTTGGTAGTGCCACCTTGCAGAGGCGACGTGCATGCCACCTTGACACATCAGAAAGTCGGAAGGTGGCAGGGCCCAGCTGGTAGGTCGCATGCAGAGGTGCGGATCAGAATGACAGCAGCTTGTGGCCCCGGTTAGGTCAGTGGATACATACCCAGTCCAGGATGTTGAAATGTGGTGGTTTGGCTCTTTGGGTCCTGTGAAAACGCTGTTTAGTTTTAAGCTAGTGTGCAGTGATGCTGGCGTGCAATTCTTGTGGCCTCAAGTCATAGGCCACCTTGAGGAATCTCTAGTGGTGAGGAACATTGCGGAGCACTTCACAAATGTCCAGCTGAATATGCTCCTAGGGCTTGACTGGCCATTGCATTGGTTGGAGGAGAGGATGTGGTGGCGGGCCAGTGTTACCGCTCACCAGGCAGGCTGTGCAGTTCTTTCCCATGGCTTCGATACCACCTCTCGGCAGCGCTGCTTGATCCTGATGATGCCCAGATGACCTTTATGGGCCATGGACAGGACCTGCGTCTGTAGGCCAGAGGGGATTACTGAGCGGTAGCTGTGGGCTACAGAGGAGGAGCAGGATAACTCGTCCTTATACCAACTTGTGGAAAGGCAACCAGCCATCTGGAATTCCCATCAGTGGAGAGGGTGTGGAGCACGACAGCAGGTCTGTCACTCCACCACATTCTACCGTCCTGTCTTTGCACTGCACCGTGAAATGGTATCGGTGGAGCTTCTCCGACCAGTGATGGATGTGAAGTGAACTGTGGCCTGTTCCAGATGTCACAAGCAGAGCTGTGAGAGCTTGGTGGTCTGTTTGCAATGTGAATGAACGGCCATACAGGTATATATATATACAGTGGTTAAATTGGGCCGGGGCTGTCCGGGGCGGAGCCCCGGCACATAAGCTGCCGGGTCTGGAGTTCTGCAAAGCAGATCTGCTGCGCAGCAGCTCCAGCCGATTTTGGCAATCTGCCTAGTCCATTCACAAGCAATGTTGTCCTACTCATTTACAACTTTTCCATTGCAAATCTATGTTATTTTAAAACACAAATCTAAATAATGGTAGGGAAAGGCTGGCCTAGACATCTGGAGCAAGTTTGAGAAGTAGGCATATCGCGCACGAAACTTGCGCAGCAGCTCCTCCTCCGCGATCAGACAACACAACGTCAATCGGTCATCATCAGACATATCGTAGTAGACAGGTGAATGGCGAGGTAAGAGAAACAAAATTAAAGGTGCACGGTATTTTGAAAGAGGTCGATCATCACCAATAGGCTAATATCATTAGATATGGGCTTGCATTTTCATTAAGCAGGACAAATTAACCTTAGACATGCAGGGATAGCCTGCTACTGGTGTGTCAACTCGCAAGCGCTAGTTAAAAAGAACAATGCTGCTAATTCTAAATGATTTAGCAAGTAGTCTATGCGATCTCCGAATCACATTTCTCATTCCTAGCTGGATGAATTTCAAACTTATTTGTATCAATGAATCAGCTCTTAATGTGTCCTCATCAAACACACTCAAAATCTACAGAGTACATATTAAGCAACATATAAAAAATGCTGGAGTTGTTGGCTGCTTGCTTCACTGCTTGTGGATGGTTGCTCATCATCTGAATCTTCCTCCTGGCTATGCATTGGTCCTTGAACATACACTACTCACAAAAAGTTAGTGATATCTGGCTTTTGGGTGAGTAGTGTATTTTAGCATTGACCCCGCGAATATGTTTTTAGAAAAGTAACCTACTAACAAATACTAATAATTGTATTAATATTGATTGATTCACATCCATATGAATGGATGATATGACAAACAAGTGGTGGAAAATGGAAAGTATTTGTTAGTAGGTTTCTTTTCACAAAGTTAACTTTAACGGTGATGTGTTTTTTGTTTAATTTGGCAACTTATTTACTGCATAATCCTCGAAAGATTTGTGAAATTTGCCCCTCCGGATCAGAGCCCCCCTACATAGAAAATCCCAATTTAACCCCTGTATATATATATATATATATATATGCCACCACTCACATGCCCAGACACAAGCCAGGGCCTCCCTCTGTCCAACAGACTACTTTTGTTCCGCTAAACTGAGGGTTCATGAAGCGAAGGCTATGGGCTGCTCTGTTCTCTCATGGAACTGAGACAGTACAGCACCTCAAGCGGCATTGGAGGCCTCCCAGGCGAGGACCGTGGGGCTGGCTGGATCAAAGTGACCGAGTACAGGGAGGGTGAAGTGAGTTGGGTCTTCAGCTATGTGATGTGGTCTAAGCAGGCAGGAGTCCACACTCAAGGGGCATTATTTTTAGGAGCATCTGCAGAGGGGCCTTGGTAGATGAATATTGGGGAAAGAAATGCAAGTAGTAGGCTGTAATGCGCAGGAATGAAGCTGGGCAGAGACAGAGGGACGTCAGAGGGAAGTGGGCTAAGGGCGGAGCAAAGGTCAAAAGGAACTCTTGTGTAGTGAAAGACGCCAGCATGTGTCACAAGGGAGGTCAATTCTATAGCTGTGGGTAGTGGATATTTGTCTGAATAGACTGCTTTGACCGGAGGGGCTGATCAACTGGACATATGTTAGCGTGAAAGCCAGGATGCATCCCAAACCTGAAAAGAGCATGGGCCATAGCTGTTCCGCTGGTGAGCTGACCTGTGGGCCCAGAGCAACAGCTGGGGCAGAGCGGCAGACCTATGCAAAGTGGTCGCTTTTCCCACACCGCTAGCATATCTGTCCTCTCACGGGGCACGCTGGAGCTCTGCTGACCTGTGATGAGGAGCCACAATTACCACAGCTTCGGTGCGGCTGATTGCGTGCGCGGGCTGTTTTCCCCCTGGGTCAGTGTCAGATGGTGCAGTGCTAGGAGGGCGCTTGGGGGCCTCCACATGTTGCGTTGCTAGGGTGGGCTGAGGGGAAAAGCGGCAAGCTAGCTTTGACATCAGCTCTCTGGCAGTTTCAATCTGCAAGGAGATTTCTAGAGCCTCCTCAAGCATCTGGTCATCCAGTGACATAATAAACATATATAATATTCACTTATTTTGGGGTGATGAATGTTCAGAGAGCTGGTCTCTTATCAATTCTTCCTCCAGCACCCCAAAGTTACAGAGACTGTCTAAGCAGGTCAGCTATGAAGTGTTTGACTGGCTCAATCACCTTTGGTTGGTCTAGTCGGAATATGGTTTGTGGAGCAGCAAAGTGACTTTCAAGAAGTTTGCCGCTGGCCTTATATTTCTTCTCTTGGCCGAGAGTGTTGTAGATGTGTTGCCCTTCGGTGCCTAAGCAGTGGATGAGAAGACCTCTCCGCCACACATCGCTTGCTTCCTCCGGTCCAAGAGCCACGTTTCAAAGGACTCAGTCCAACGACTCTGGGGGATGGGAGGCTCGCCATGCAGTGCAAGAAAAGGTGAGGCTGGTTGAAGAAAAAGCTCCATCTTTGTCACCAATGTGATGTGTTTAATAAATCATTCCATGCGTTTCCGTTTATTTGTCCAATTTGTTTCTCATTCCAACTCACATTGACTGGAAAAACGTCAGACCTCACAGTAATGTTGTAAAACTAGTAGAACTTAACTGTCATTAAGATGTAACAGGCAGATGTGTAGTGTTGATGCCTTCAAGCTTTGGAAGAGTAGTAGTAGTATCACTTCGAGGCCCAACCCCCCCCCACACACAAACACAGACACACACACACACAGACACACAGACACACACACACACACACATACAAAGCAAATGTACACACATACACACACGCAAGCACATACACACGTCAGTATTTTGGTTACTCCAATCTGTGATGTCAGTTTACACAAATCACGGTTCCTACTTCCAAAGGTCAATAGGTGAAACATATGCAAGTGCAGATGCTATGCATGCTAGTGTAGCTACACTATGCTATGCTATGCTAGTTTGCATACTGTATATCTAAAGCACAGAGCGGTTTTGGCAGGTGTCAATTGTTGAGCCATACAGTAAAGTGCTTCAAATAGGCCTGGGTTATTTCTGACAGGCATTATCAAGTTCAGAAACACTTGCCACTGACTTTCAGTACTTTCTAAAATGCTGACATGCCCATGTGCCTTTTCTCCTTATTCTATGTGGAGATTCTCTGGCATCTGTTGGCATCATGTTGGCACCATGCTGTGTTTGGCAGTGCTTTGATGGTTGTGAATGCACCTGCTGTGTTGTGTCTATCTGTCTGTGTATGTATATCTATGTATATGTATATTTTCCCAATTATAAATGTGTATGTTACACAATTAGCAACCAAGTATCTTAAGCCTATCAATCAATGAAGATACAAATGAGGATAATCTCATATATTTATAACAGGACACAACAGTGGGTCTCCTGTGCATAGCATACAGAGTTATGCTTTGTTTAAGGTGAACGGGGCTTAAGAATTGCAACTTTTGACAAAAAGAGCATTAAATGTCATATTCTAAGCCATGCTAGGAGTGCAAACAGACAAGGGTGCTTGGTTGGGGTGGTACAGATGTGAACAGGTTGTGGAGTGGCAGCCTATATTATGTGCCAAGATAGCATGGCACTGAGCCCCTCACAAGACAACCCAATGAAGTTCTTCTAATTTCCCCCAATTAGATTCCCAAGGGATGCAACAGAAGAGCATAGTGGTTTGCTGGCAAAGAAAAAAAAAAGAAACAATGAGACAACAAATAAGTAAATAAACAAAGACGACAACAGCAAATCCAGAGGAAGTGGCTATGCAGTAGTCAACCAATAACAGACACAAATTGATTCCCTGTTTTCATATGTTATAATATAGAGGGGCATTATGCACCAGAGGAATAAAAGGATTGTTTGGAAAAGGGCTTGTGGAAAACAAAATGTGCTATTAAGCCAGTAATAGGATTATTATTTCTGTTTGTTTGTTATGGTGGATCAAGTACATTGGAGTTAAAGGCAAAGGGATTAATACAAGACAGTTATCACTGGTTGGCAGAAATTACCATCAGTTGGAGAGACATAATTTGCATAAGCATTAATTGTTTGGGGAACCTTGCCTTGGTAATTAGATATTGTGTCCAGATAGAGACCTGTTTTGCTGTCAGAAACATAAAACATGCCATACCTCTGGGGGTCTTTTATGTACACGGAAAGATAGTCAAACTCTGTGAGTTCACTGCTTCCTGGCAAGGTTTTGGAGTGATATGTGAGTGGGAGGTGATTTCTTCTTAAGTAATTTCAAAGTTAAAAACCAGACATTGCAAATGTGATGCAGAGTGTCGCACTTGTCTGCGACAACTTTGTGTTTGCGGATGTGTGCGAGACTTCAAGTGTGTACACACACACTTATGTGTGAGTGTGTGTCTGTGTGGCTATGTGTTTGTTTGCCTGCATGTTTTGTATACCTCTTTAAATGGCTGATTACAAAGCCAAACACAATTGTCCCTTGATTTTAATTATCATGTTCAAACGGAGACAGGTCTTGAGGCTTATTTCTCCACTTTCTCTTCAATACGTCTTTTGCACTTTGGGAGGATAATGTGACAAGCTGATAATTGAACTCACTAGCTACTGTTTTCCTGTGGAATAAACATTGCGCTCCTGCACACCGCCGTTGTTGCTGTTTGCACCTCTGGGTCCAATCATAATCATTAATAAAAAAAAACCATCCGGATCAGCTACCATGTAAAAGAAATGCACACCTGGCTACTGACAGAGAATAGGGTGGTTTACAGTGGTCCCCTAAAAACAACCCTAAGAGCTGACTATCGTTATTAAAGCACATTACAATTAGGGCGTTGAATGCCAGTTCATTGGGATATACACTAAGTTTCCTGATTATTAGGAATACTGAGCTGAAACTACGTAATGCAGTCTAATACACCATTCCTGCAATTATTCTAAGCTTCCACCAAGATTATAATATTCAGTATTGTTTTACACTAGTTTTTGCTGCTGTCGAGTTTTTGTACTAACACGTGTTTCAATTTTTTTGACCACACTAATCCAATCAGTGACGAAATGCTTACGTAATAACAAAAACAACTACATCCTCCAAATCAGGGGTCCCCAACCTTTTTTGCACCACGGACCGGTTTAACGAGGCAATTTTTTCACGGACCGGCTTCAAGGTGTAATTTTTAACCACTTGTAAATCATGTCATCCATTCATATTGATGTGAATCAATCAATTGCACCCTTGAGGCAAGCGCGAGTTTGATAGAATGGAGTCTATAAAAGCTAACATTAACTTGAAGTGGCGTTAACTTGCGACCAACATCATTGTATTACGAATGTTAAGTGCATGAGGAATACAACTCACCATAACGCTGAATCAGTGCTTGGTCTCCCTGTGCCGAAGCAGTTTTGAAGGCTTCATTGGCTTATTTGCTAGCTTGTCGCCACATATTATACAGAGCAGACTTGTTGCGTGAGAATCACCTGTTGCGATAAACCCGTATTTTAAGCATGACTCCTGGTATTGTCTGTTAAAAGAAGCTTTATGTTTTGGAGCCCGTATGCTCCTTAGTGGGCCTTTTCAAATAAGCTCTCCAAAGATTTTAGTTTTGTACTCATTTTCGCTAGTTTGCGGGATTCTTTTAGAGTGACGTATCACTTGAACGAGACAAGCGTCTTGACATGACAAGAGGCACAGGCGAATGATACGTCCTAGAAAATCCTGTCATTTTTCAAAATAAAACACCTCTCAGACGCTAATAATGAATACAGCGGAAATTATATAAATTATTTCTTCTTTCTGTGCGGCCCGGTAACAAATGCCTCACAGACCGGTACCGGGCCGCGGCCCGGTGGTTGGGGACCACTGCTCCAAATGATCATATAATTGAATTGCCAAACTGTTTCAACATAAACCGAACATTACACCATTCATGAATGGGGGACCTATTGCAGGGCTGTTTTATTTAAATGCATTAGTTTCCGTTGGGTGTACCTAATAAACCAGCAACTGAGTGTATGTATGTATGTGTGTGTGTGTGTGTGTGTGTGTGTGTGTGTGTGTGTGTATGAGTGTGTGTGTGTGTGTGTGTGTGTGTGTGTGTGTGTGTGTGTATGTATGTATGTATGTATGTATGTATGTATGTATGTATGTATGTATGTATGTATGTACCGGTATGTATGTATGTATCAGTATGTATGTATGTATGTATGTATGTATGTATGTATGTATGTATGTATGTATGTATGTATGTTTGTATATACTCTATGTATGTATGTACGACATGTATATGTATATAGCCGAACATGATTTTTCATATTTCAGTACTTCCTAAATCTGTCAATGCCATGCTGTAATGTCCCCACAAAGACACTCAGGCCAGCAATATCCCCCCAAATAAATAAAAGTGTGCTAACTTTTTTCCAAAAAAAAAGAAAGAAATTCTAACTTAAATATAGCCTGTGTAAGCAAATGATATACAAATGAAATGAGTGAGAGGAATACTTACTCAAAGAAAATAAATCTTAATGAAAAGCTTAGTTTAGTACACAACATAATATAAAATAGAATTTTGGTTTGGAACTCTTCCATCTCCCACAAGCAGAAAGGTATTTTTTTTCTCCTGAGGCACAGGGCGTAACATGCCCGCTGTGAACATTACCACCAGAGTCCCTGGTCTCTGGGGTGTAACCTATTTTAGATTTGGTCTGCCTCAGATGCACCTAGGTACAAGTAAGGACCACTGCTATAAAGTGATCCCTGTCTACATGACTGCTTGGCAAGTAAGTTGAAAGACGAAAAAAACACTAGGTCTACCTTCTAATGTTCCTCTCAGGAAAGTCAAAGGCCTGAAAAATAAGAAATGGTGTGTGAGTGTGTGTGTGTGTGTGTGTGTATGTGTGTGTGTGTGTGTGTGTGTGTGTGTGTGTGTGTGTGTGTGTGTGTGTGCGTAAGAGACGGAGAGAAAGAGAGGGAGAGAGAGAGAGTTTTGACAGACGAGCCCAGCCAAAACATCACAAGACGGACAAGATGGCAAGCTGTAGCTGAGTCTGCCTGAGATCTCCCTGGTTACTGATCCGTGCTCGAGCACCACTGAGTGCTTCTCCATCACACAGATCAAAAAGCTCCTCGCATGCCTGCAGGCTCTGTGGGTGGATGGCTTAACCCCTCCCAGAGATAAAACATGCTCTCCCTCTTTCTCTCTCTCTCTTTCTCCATTCCCCTCTTTGTCTATCTCTTTCACACTCAGTCACTCTCTCTTGGAGGGTGGTCAATGTAGGTGCCATGAAGTGGCAACAACACTTCCCACAATGTGAGCCTCATAAAGCTGGTTCAGTGTGTGTGGAGTAACTCTGTTAGAGCGACTCTAAAGGTGACATACAGTAAGTTTATTGCTCGTCAGTTGACAAATGATTTGCGGCCGTGACATCTGAACCAACAGACTTTGAAGTTATTTCACAACACGTGGGAGTATACTGTAGCACATTTGGGCATTTATTTTTCACACTGTGTGAGAGCAGAGAATAAATAATCAGACGACATTTACTAAATATTTCAGATGAGATGGGATAATAGATGCGAAGGACCAGAAACATATTGTTTGCCACATGGGCAGTCAAGCACAATATGAATGTCAGCAAAACATTATCAGTTAAATGATCATGAGCAGAGTGTAGATTCTCCCTTTTGTGTTTTCTGGTAGCCTTTTGCTTTGCTGGTGCAAAACATGCGTTTTACATACCTGTCACTGTTAGCATTCATTGACAGGGTGCTTAGACATGTTTGATTTATTATTCCCACAAGGGGGTAAAGGAATTGTATGAGTGTGTGAATTGCACAGATAGGTTTCCAAACAGTGTTCAAGCAATGTGGGTGATGGTGTGATCTGCAAACATTTTAACAGCGCCACGATTGTATGTGTATACTTATGTGTGCAGGCACGCACTTGTGTGTGTGTGTTTGTGTGAGTGAGCAAGTGTGAAATTCACAGCTTCTCTGTGGTGCCAGTGACAGCTCTGATCAGAGTGTGGTGACAGGCTATGATTGTCAAAACACAATAGCACTGACTGGCAGGCAGGCATTTCTGGCATGTGCTGAATCCCCGTTTTCCCACTCCCCTCACTCCCCCCTCTCCTTTCTCCTTCTTTACTGTCAGCTCAATCAACAGCATCCTGGGGTGGGCTCAGCCAGTGCGAGTAAAAAGTAAAAACAACAAAACACCCTCACAGACAAAAGCACACCGCCAGGGATTAACGGTCCATGGGCTGAGATTGAGGCGTTCGTGGCGTACGAGGACTGAGAACCCCGAACTTGAGGCCGGCGCCAGGGATATCAATCTGGAAACCCGCCGGGGTAAACACATACAAGAGGTTTCAGATAGGACTTAACTCCGCTGGAGATTGTGACTGACGCTCTGGAAGCTTCTTGTGGCAGCTGCCGCTGGAGAAGAGTGAATGTTGAGAGGGCTCTTTGACACTTAACACAGCCCAGTTGTGACAGTTTGTGTCAATTCACATCAGGCAGTAACTGGCAACTGAAGAACTTGTTACCTACTGGCATTTTGTGGCCTGGAAGACTAAAGGTGACAGATAAATGTGTTTAGACATGCTTCAGTTAATCCAGTTGAAGTTGAATGTTGCCCAGGTAGTGGTCCTGGAAGGGTTTTCGATGTCTGATGTCGAGGGAACCAAGTTTCCACTTTTGCTTTTCTCTTTCATATCATATGCTACAAATGTAGAACCTGACAGGTTCAGTCACTAATTAAGATACACCTGTCTGGTCATAGATGTGCTGAAACTGTTAAACGAGTTAATCACCCGTACAGTGTGTTGAAACATCAATTAAAATACATGTGTATTGCAAATACATGCAGTCCATCACAGGAGTACCCACTTACACATCTGACTGACATCTCCATCAGCTTCTGTCTCTTGATGAGGTGGTTCTATATTCGTCCAGAAGTAGGACAGGTTACGCTCTTGGCACGTGCTTCTTAGCGCACGACGACGAAGTAACAAGCGCCTGGCATCTCGCGGCGTCCCCGCTCAACTTCTGTCTATTTATATTGCCATTCATATTCATGAGCCATGGTAACACCAGTGCATTTAACTTTATTGCCGGGGTGAACTTCACCTATCCGCTGGCAGCTGACAGAGCGACGACTCCCGCTGCGTGACAGCCGACTGGCAGCCCGCACCGCTAAATCAACCGACCAGACGTGGACCGTGAAAAAAAACACAGACTCGTCTGCCCAGCTTGTAAAAATTACTCCCCCCCCCCTCCATTTTCGGCATTAAGTGGATTGTTTGCTTCCCTATTAATGCAATGCTTCGAGGTGTAATGTGCTTGCGTTTGCCGGCTGAGGCACTAAAAGAGACTGACATTTTATTTATGGGATGGCATTTTTGTTGCTGTTGTTGCTGATGTCGTTTGACATGCTCCAGTAAACTTAGCATCTCTGTGTCTGGAGCTGCTTCTAAGAAGCACGGGGCAAGAGGGCTGAGGGAGTGACGAAGAAAGACACTCTTCAGTAACTGGGGTAGGGACTTAACCCTTAACGGATGGATAATTCCAAATAAGACCATTAAAACGAGCATTGCATTTTGAGCTTATGGTAATTTAGTGGTCAGCCTTACATATTACCTTATCTCTGTTACGGGACCGGAACTTGATTCGAGAAAACAGAATGACGGTGCTGTTAATGACAGACTACTCTGAAATCCTCCAAGTAACAAAGCTTGAACAACACAAACTTAAATCTTGTTATTAATACTTTACAAGACAGAAGAGAAATGGCAAATGAAAAGCTCAGAAACAGATTTCTTTTTGGGATTCACTGATGAAGAATCTGTGCTTTGACCAAACGATTTCAATAAATATGAGGTGCACACAAGGACGAGAATCTTTACAACACTCATTGTCAGATTAATACAGTAATTTCTTGATAGAGATAGACTAATAATGTGAGTCATAATCTGTGTTCGTTCAGAAGCAGGCTCTAAAGAGCCCTGCCCCAGGGACAACATTAATGAGTAGATTTAAGACTGGCCTTGCTAAAGGTATGTGTATTAAACAAGGCTTCCACTAATTCTCTCAACCACTTTATTTACAGTTTGGTATCCAAGCGACAGATGAAGTACCAGAAACCTTACGCCACCATAATCCCCTTCATCATGTTTACAAACCCTATGCTAATGCAAGTCCCCACTATACTGCCAAACTTGTTCATAGTTCAAGCACAGTGAGGCTAGGTTTAGATCCCCAATCTCATCGCAGACCCATTGGTCATGAGTCTCATAAGAGTTGCTATTGAGTCTTCTGGAGGTGACGTGGGCCTAAATGAATGAAACATCGAAGGAGGAAGGTGCTTACTTGGCAACCCTGGAGAAGTGCTCATGATTTGTCTATTGTGTACTACTGTGGTGGCTGTGGTATACCCTGATGTGTAATAACACAAAGACTAGTCTAAATTTTTTCGGTTCGAATACTTACATACGACGCAGAGAGATTTGGTTGCTGTGGGATGTCCCCAACCAATGGCACAAGGATTTAAACATACCTGAAATAAGAACAGGAATCTTACCTGAAATCTTCAGGCAGCCTTGGCATGGCTGAATCCACCCGGTAGGCCTGTCTTGAGTGGCATGTTATGGTAATCAATGGACTCCTCTCAGTTCACTGCAGTGGTGGGGGTCTCATTTGCCTGCCTGGCCCCTGTCAAAGTTGGAGTCAACCCCCCTCTGCTGTCCAAATAAACCCCTTACCCCCTTTAATCTTGTTATTACAGCTAAGATAAGGATTAGTGCCCTGCGTGTCTCCTTACCCCCCTTCACAGAGACTTGCCAATATGACCCCTCTGATCTGCATAATGCATGGATGGACTGATGGATGAGGCTGTCGGGAAGACAGCCATAGAGAGTGGATGTATTGAATACATTAACGCAGAGACTGAGAAAGCAACAATTTTGCTCACCTACTCGGATTTTCTTATCAATGCGTGATGGCACGGACAGGGTCTTTTTTGCCAGGGGGGGCAGGACATTCAAGGTCTGGAGTCAACATTGAGGCTTGTAACAAACTTGAAAGATTTTTTCCAAACTGTGCATCAATCCATTCCTTTGACAGAGCACTTCTGAAAGGTGCTCAATGAAAGAAAGCCTTGTTGTTAAATGGAAGGGTCAAGGTGGTCTGACCCAAGGCTACGCACAGTTTGCAATTAGTCCTAGTGGTTGGCACTGTCGGCAAGTTTTAAATCCATGCAAAACGTATGGCACAAATATGCCTTTGTGGTCTCAAGGATGTGGCACCAAACTTCTCTTTCACAAAGAGGCCTGAAATGGCATTTCTTTCCCCCCCTAACCCTCCAGAACTAAAGCAATTGACTTTCTGTAGTGCTTTCACACAAATCATGCAAGGAGCTATAACTGTCATTTTTAATGTACAGGGAAACATTTATCTTTTTTATTGGCAATTTAAAAATGAGATTGCTGAGGAATCCCTGAGCAGCTGCTAGCCAGTCTCTGTTTCCCCACTGCAATTACAAGTTGGGCAAATCTCCTTCAGTTCTAAAGCTGTCAAATATGCAGCAGATGTACACATACATAAAACATGGTAACGGAGGGGAAGCAAGGCACTGATATGTAACGTATCCTATGTTATCATCAGAGATGATGATATGATGATGATGAAGCTGCTTACTATGTAGCCTACAATGCCCACATGTGAACAGACAAACCATTTGAGGCCTTGAAATGCCTCATGTGGTTAAAATGTCACTGTGTGTCCATTTTTGGTGCCAGTGTGGGGCAAACATCTGTCAGGGATCACTGACAGACTTTGGCAGGTCAGTATATTTTACTTATTCAAATTGAGGAAAAGTTTCCGATTCTGTACACATGTAACCTATTCATCTAAAAACATACAGACAGCAGTTTGGTGAATACATATGAACTAGGTGGCGTATGCCCAAAAATAGTTTGACTGGAATCCAACCAAATAAATGGACAGGCAGTAGCTGGGGGAAAGTCTTTCTCCGAGGCGTTTTCTCAGCAATGTGACGGATGAGCTGGCGTGTGGGTTGTCAGCACACACCTGTAGGTCTCCTGGCGGCGCCGATCACAAAGCTTTGCGGGGCCCAGCGCTCAGATTAAACAGCGCATCCATTACAGCCGTTGTCAGCCGTCATTACTCTATAAAGAGACGACTTTGTCACATCTCCATTCTTCAAGCAACAGCTGACGAGTAACAGGGACGTTTCGATCTCAACAAACACAGCTCACTCCTGACAGGCCGACAACCATTTCTGGCATCGACTTCCACAGTCTCTCAAATGTCAGTTACAGAGGGATGTGTCTAATCGTCCCAGAACGATCTTTCTGTCCATCTCGAGATGTAGTCTTTTTAAAGGTTTTTTTTTTATTTTTTGTCTTTATTTTTTTTTGTTCCCGTATTTATTTTTCTAAAAAGCAGGCTCATTTGACAGCATGCCAATCAAATGCACACACAATTTATTCAGGTTTGCAGCTATGTACTTCTGACAGGCTTTTTTGTTTTCCCTCAATATGTTCAAGTGTAGCTCAATTTTACCCGTCGTCATGTCATGTCGTTTGACAGCAGTCAGAAAGTTGAGAAATGAACCCGGACTTTGAACATTAACAATCCCTGTTCCACTGCTGAAACCCATTCTGCTCTGTCTCAAAACTAAAAGTGTCAGCTGGGGGAAACATATGCGGCTGATGGAACACATAAATCAATACGTGTCCACATCAGTCTGCCAATTAAGCAATATGATATCAAAAGCAGAGGGATGGTGGAGCCAGAGCAACTTTCTCTCCTTATGTAAGTTTATCTGAAACGACATTTAACTTTGGGACTTCACAATGCACGTGTTCTGCTGTAGATTATCTACAGGCTTACTTACTTAAACCTGCTGCATTATTTTTTGCTTGTGGCATTGCAGTATTAATGGTGTGTCGATCTCATGTTGAAAATCCCATATGTATAGGGAAGGTTACACAAGTCTTGTCTCTGCTAATATCAGTTGTCCAGTTTCCTTCATAAACCCTCTGACAGGACTGTAGAAAAACTAGACGGTTATTTCCATTTTGTTGGTTTATAAGCATTAAAATCCCAGATGTGTACTTTGTGGTGGTTGGACGTGTGCAAGATCCCTCAAACACAGCCACAACACCACTGCTATGTGAAAACATGGACTATATCATTCCCTTTATATTGTAAATATTGAACCGACATTCAGGGATCGAGCTCAGAGATGCTGACACCAATTACTGCCTCATTTAGTTTGTCTGGGAATTCCCTGCCCCTTCACTGCATTCCATTTGCTCAGTTAGTCTGGCCAACTACTCATTAGCGATCCACTTCACTCACGTAATTGGACACGCCTTTAACCAATCAGACCAACGATACTATACAACGATACAACGATCGGTAATAAAGCAAACACATATTTTTTCTGTATGAATTGTTCCAGGGCAAGTTTCTGTTCTGTTTTCAAAAAAAACGTATCGAAGTTTTGCGGTGCTTCGGCGGCCACCATGTCCAATGTTTAAAAACTCTCCGTGCAGTAGATTTTGTAACGTAGCCGTGGTAAGTTTAAATCCGCCAATGGCGCGCCAGGTAGCCAAAAGCCAGTTTGTGAGTGGCTCCAAGGATTCTGGAAATCTTGAAATGAACGGCTATCCGAAGTTGGCCAGACCCACTGCAGAGGCAAAATCAATTTGGCCGGAAGAAGTGGGGCGGGACTTCCCAGACTATCATTTAGTGGCAGTGAGGGCAATCTATGGGTCACCAAGTCACTCTCTCAGTAGGCCTATTTGTGAAAAAAATCGTGATGCCAACCTACTTTCATTTAATTTTGTGATTCAGTCATCATAGAGTTAATTAACAATAATTATATTTTTCAGGAATTTTTCATTGACTTAAGGTCAATTTATAATCCAGGTGACAAGTACTGCTTAACAAAAAATTATGCGACAGCTACAAAATATGTGATTGCTAAGGCATTGCACATATTGTCACGTACATCTAAAATTCTGAAAGGGTGCAGACGTTGGAAGTTTTAGTTGCCCACTCTGATTGGAAGAGAAGAGATTTGATGGAACATTCTGCCTTGTTGAGATGGACATGGCCATCTGGGCCTCGTTTCCCGAACGCGCACTTAGCCTAAAAAGGACTTGAAATCGTTCGTAAGAGGAATCCTATGTTGCAGACCGGTTTCCCGATGCGGCACTTAGCTTAAGTTTATCTTTCGTTGAGAAGAATTCTACGTGTGGTCAGGCCCAGTAGTAACTTCACACTTAGCGATGCAATCCAGTAGTAACTTCACACTTAGCGATGCAATCCACCAGGGGCGTCGTTCGGCCTATTATAGAAGAAATCCAAACGATGTTTCTGTGTATAGCACATCATGAGAATGTCATTGTTTCACCTGCCTATTCCCATCAAAATAGAAATAAAGAATATTGAGTATTTGAAAAAAAAGATTAGGCTATACAAAACTAGTGCAGTGCCCGTAGGAATTATGCATTCTGTAGTGTTAGCAGACGTAGAGCTGTTAGGTAGTGTAATGGCAAGACATATTTGCACTCCACATAGGTACAGGTTACACTGAAGTATTATTGTGATGCATGTTTCCTTTTCATTAAGAAATGTGTTAATGGTAGCCTTTTTGGAGAGTTACCAACAAATAAAGTTTGAGATTATGTAGTGGATGCAGTTGAATATAGATATCAACGTTGCTGTCTAAACTATAAACTAAATGTCATAAAGAAAGAAATTATTTAAAATGAAGTTATGGTTGAAATAGGATCACTTCTTTATTGTAAGGGTAAGTGTAGGGTAAGAATGGTCATGCAGTTGGACTCAAATGTAGGTTAATTTTATTGAATGTATGTAGCCTACTGTACTGTATGACTTTGATGATGCTAGCTTTGACAGCCCACTCTCAGACAGATCGTAATAAATGTCCTTACAATGGGAACACAGTTTAAATACTCTGCTGGAGATGGCGTTACTATCCCCGCCCCGAATTCAGTGCACAGTGCACGTTCGATGCACGCATAGGCTAGCTAATTTCACAGCAATTAACGTAAACAGGTTAACGTGACGTAAACAGCTCCTAAGAGATACTTAAGAACTCGTGCACGTTGCGCTCGTGCACCTGACTTTAAGATGATGTTCGGGAAACGCTCGTAAGTAGAAAGTGTTATTGAGTCTACGATGTCGCCAAAATCCACGTAGGCCGTTAAGATACGTCGTTATCGGGAAACGAGGCCCTGGTTAGT
Organism: Sprattus sprattus; assembly: GCF_963457725.1. Taxonomy (NCBI): domain Eukaryota; kingdom Metazoa; phylum Chordata; class Actinopteri; order Clupeiformes; family Clupeidae; genus Sprattus; species Sprattus sprattus. The sequence goes on along the minus strand of NC_137923.1, from coordinate 43,663,879 downwards.
TAATGTTTTTAGCATCCTAGATAGCTAGCAATGCAGCTGTAAAGTTCATATGTGATGACACATTGACTTAATCCGTCAGGGAGATATCTTTTCTGTATTATTGATAGGATAATTAGGATCAGGATTGTTCTCGGTCCGTGTATCTTCTGGCCAACCGATTTTCGTTTTAAAACCAGGAAATGGAAAACGGATAACGAGCCGTCTTCTGTCTCCCGTCTCGGAGTCGGAAAATGGGAAACGAGGAACGAACCTATTTCCCATTTCCGATTTCCGATTTCAAAACGTTTCGAACGTTTTCTGTGGTTCGTGTGCGTGGTTATGAATGGAAATTCGGGTAAATAAAAACAGGGGCAATTTTCCATCACTGATTTTGCATTAATATGACCCGGGACTGGTTCTGTGACAAGGGCCTAGACGCTCGTAGAGAGTCAGTTGATGGTGCATCTTTGGCGGACACATATTTCTAACATACCGGTGCCTGTGGAGGTTGAAAACAAGGGCCTGGAAGCTCGTAGAGAGTCCGTGAATGGTGCTCTGTCCTCGGACACATATTTTTGACATCCCGGTGCCTGTGGAGGATGAAAACAAGGGCCTAGAAGCTCGGGGCCAGTCAGCTGATGGTGCACTGTCCTCGGACACATTATCTTCACATCCTGGTGCCTGTGGATGGAGACAGGGGTCTTGCAGCTCGGGGCCAGTCCGCTGATGGTGTAGCCTACTATTCTCGGACACTTGTTGCTTACAACTTAATCAACGGTAGCCATGACTAACAGACACTGACAAAAGACATCAAGTTCCGGGTCATATTAATGCAAAATCAGTGATGGAAAATTGCCCCTGTTTTTATTTACCCGAATTTCCATTCATAACCACGCACACGAACCACAGAAAACGACCCGTTCCCCGCTTGGAAAATAAATGGGAAATAGGTTCGTTCCTCGTTTCCCGACTCCGAGACGGTAGACGGGAGACGGCTCGTTGTCCGTTTTCCATTTCCTGGTTTTAAAACGAAAATCGGTTGGCCAGAAGATACACGGACCGTTCTCCCTGTGTTCCATGGTCAGTGATGGACTATGAACAGGGGCTGTGCCATCACCAGACCCTCTCCATTTTTGTCAAACGACACTTGTTGCCGAGGCTATAAATTGGACTGGACTTACAGCCTTGAGTTCAGAGCATTTATAAAGGTATGTTAAACTATGTTTGTAGGAACTGGCAAGGTTGCAGGACCTTTTTTTTTTTAATTAAGTGGAGACCTCTATTATCTGTGATCCAAGAATGACCTGGAACTCACACTCTGTCCACGTCAACAAAAATGGGAAGAGTTTACTTCATGAGAGACTTTCAAAGTTTCAAGACAAACGGCTAGTTTGATGCTTTGTGCTATTTGAACAGCCTGTATTACTCAATATGGGTCAATATTTGAAGAGATATAACTCATTACCCAGATTATGAGAGAGGCTGTCTACCTGTATTAGTCTTCAATGTTTTCATTTTATCTGTAACATTCCCAACTCTTTACCCACCTTGGCTTTTGTGTCCCATCTCATCCACTGCAACACAAAAATGCACACCTGGGCAGACAGCTATGAATAGAATCTAGAATGAATAGAGATAATGGGTATCCTCATTTGCATTGGAATAACCATGCAACAATGTTGCTAGTTTATCATATTCCAAAAGAGAATATACCTGACTTATTTAAAAAAATGACCATCTGATTGCAAATGTACGTATACATTTTAAACATATCATGGTGAGGATGCAATTGAGGGTATGATGGAGATTCTCTGTATTATTTGTAATCTCAAGTCCGATTTCATGATAATGCGAAAATGACTTAGAAGTGCAAAACATATTTAAGTATCAAACCAAGAGTAAAATAAGTTTTCCTAACTTACAAGACACAAGGAGAAGGAGGATTGCTATTCTAACTGATATTCTTCATACCAGACCCTTATAGAGCATGATTAACACATCAAAATTACTTGTGACCTGCAATATGTTTTATTTTACAGTTGAAATGACAAACAAAGTTTTTTTTCAATCAATAGGATCTTTCATGATTCCATGAGAAAACATTGTTTAGGTACTGTTATGTGCATTGCTTTTTCTTTTTTTAAACCATCATGACGCATCAAAAAAGATGCACTTAACTGTGTGGTAGAATTCATGTTTTGAAACCAAGTCAGATGATGCAATTTGTACTTCAAGAGAATACAAACAAATGTTTCTGTATATTCTGTATATATCTATTTACATATTTGATCTGGTTTTATCTTTTAATATAAATTGACAATATAAAATAATTCACACCATACAAATTATATGGAGCTTCCCATGTTGTAAATATGGTATGGTAAGATATGATGACGGAAATTTCCTTTGATCATTTCAATACATGTATGCTGAGGTTTTGAATGAAAGCGGCACACTGCATGTAGAATAGAACTTGTAACATATATTTAAAATTACTACAAAATGATATTTAACAACGATAGTAAAAACAGATTTAAAAAAATGAATTCACTATTGTTGACAAAAGCAGCCATGTCAAATTACAGATAACTGTGTAACGTTTTGCCGCTCTTGCCCCTTTATGTATTAGGAATTAATGCATATACGTTGTGTCAGGTGTTCTTAAGCCAATAGTTACTTTTTCCATCACACAATAACAATATAAGATCACAAACTGATTTCACCATATCATCACATTTCTTCACAAAAGATCAGACATTCTTCCACTGAGTGCTGCAATGCATCTTCATTCAAGGGGTTCTGGCTTAGTTCCAAATGACTCGTAAGTGTAAGTGAATTACACATTCAAATTTCCTTGAACTTTTCCCCTCAAATTCCTGTGGACAGAAACACACTTTCTCCTACTTCTGCACAGGACAAGGAGTCGAAAATAAACTTAAAAGGGTAAACCGGTATTCACAGAGGACGCAAAACACCATGCATGTCATTGAGACACTATTTAAATAGAATACAAAAAAGCAAATAAAGGAAGAAATAGACAGGTCCAATTAGGCAGAACATGCCTGACTGATTCAAAAACTCGTTTAGTTGCAGTGCTTTATTATATTTTAGTGCAATGATTCTTTGTGGCCAGTCCTTCCGCTTGTTTAAGCTTTCTCTAACTTCTCTAGTTCTGTGACAAAGATTAGATGGTCCTCTGGAGATTTGCCATGTGTTTTGCTCAGGTGCAGTTTGACTGCATGCTTGCTGGCAAAGGTCCGATTGCACAGTTTGCACTGAAAAATGCCATTTGCGTCCTCTTCTGATAAGCCGAGTGCACTGAAAGTCTTGTCTGTGATGATTTTTGCAACTGCCTGTTCCTCCCTCATGATGTCTAAAGACAACTTGGAAAGGTCCTTCAAGCTGAAACCTAAGTGGGACTCTAAGTGGCCAATGTAGGCGGAAGGAGTTCTGAACTGAGAAGCACAGTCGCTGCACAGAAACAAAGGCTGGCCCGAGTCAATGTTCTTCAAGAACTTGGTGTTGCCCGAGCGTCTGAGCTGGTACTTGACGTTGGCCAGCCAGTGTGAGATGGTGGTCATGGAAAGTCCCGTGAACTTACAGATGTGGACTCTCTCCTGAGGTCCCAAGTCTGTAATGACGAATTTCCCATCTGCCGTCTCTCGGAGACTGGAGGCAAACTGGGCTTGGAGGATGAGCAGGTGCTGGGGGTTCCAGTTGGACTGTCTGCCTTTCCTTTTCTGAATTGGAGTCAGCTCCTCCAGAGTGTCCTCGAAAGCACTCACGTCCACATCCGACCTCTCTGAAATAGAGGACGGTGCGGAAGACTTTGGCGTAAGCCGGCCTGAAAGGTTCTTCACCATGTCAGAGATGTCCATCAGGGCATTTTCCCGCAACGGGGATGAAACCTCACTGATCAGGTCAGTGATCATGGGCTGGCTGTTGTTTTTGAGGATGCTGTTGCTGTTACTTTTACAGTTGTTGTTGTTGTTATTGTTGTTGCTGTTGGTTATCACTGTGGCTGTGCCATTACTGTTGTGCCCATTGCTGCTCTTGGATTTGGTCAAATCCATGGGCTGATCATCACAGTCTGAATAGTGGCTGTTGAGGTCCACTTGCTCTGGCTGGGTAGGGTTGTAAATGGGACTTTCCATCATGTTGTTGCTGATCTTGTACAGCATAGCCAGGGGGTCAAGTAAAGGACTGACTGCTTTGGAGGCCTTGCCTAAGTGACTGTTCATTATGGACTGCAGTGCACTGAGAGGGTTAATGAAAGGCTGTTCAAGGGACTGGTCTGTGACCATCCCCATACTACTGCAGCCATTTTTGACTGGTGGTTTGGCTGCCTCTGACCCATTTTTGATGATACTGCTGAATTGTTTTTCCTTGCGACCCTCCTCACGACTTAGAGGTTCCTGCTTCTTCTCTAATGTCCCATTCTTAACTGGTTTGACAAAGTCTTCAGAAGAAGCAACAGGTTTCTTATCTGTTGTCACAAGCAGAGATTGCTTTGTTGAGCTTGTGTTAGCTTTTGAATCAGAGTGCCTGGTCTCTCTTTCCTTCTTTGGGGGTATTTTACCTGTGACCTTCTCAACCAGTTCCTCCATGGCCAACACATTATTCTTATGGTTGAGAGGTGGGGATGGACTGCAGGGAGAATGTATGGGGTTGCTTATGTCTGATGCTAGTGGCTTTAAGCTATTGGCATTGAAGGTGGGTTTAATCTGAACACTCTGCACTGCAGGGAAGGATTTCAATGCACCTTGGAGCTGATAGGCAGCATGAATACTTGGGTACCCTCCCCACGTGGGTGTCCCTGTCTGGGCCTTATTGATGGCACAGGATACAGTATTCTCCAGAGATTTGAGGATATCTAAGCCCTCTCTGGGAGAGTCGTCAAGGTCCTCCTCTCTGAGATACTTAGAATGGCCTGACTTTCCTGTCTTTTCTACTTTGTCTGACAAGTCATCTTCTTTCTCCTCTTTGATCTTTTTCTCAGGTCCGAATTTTCTCTCTGATTCATTTGTCACATCAGGCTTCTCCTCAAGATGGATCTTCTTTTCTTCAGTGGCAGATGACTGCTTGGGTGAATCAGGTCGCGATTTGAGAGTGGGAGCTGGTAGACGTGTGGTGGTGGGTGGGAGGGGTATAGACTGAATTTTTTCCTCGATAACAGGATCGAACACAAGTTGCTTCCCCTTCTTTGAAGCTGTGTTGGTGACTTTCAGAAAGTGCCCAGTCACCATCATATGGGCTGTTAGCTGCTGCAATGTATCATGGGAGCTTCCACACTCCATGCATTTGAGAATTTGGGCCTTTCGCGCCTCAAACTGCCAGGTATAACTGGCACCATTCTGATAGCCATATCGATTGTTGGGAGTGACGTATGGATTGGCAAGCTTCTGGTCTTTGGAGCTCTCTGCCAGAGGAATACCTGCTGTGTTAGTAACAGATTCAGGTGAGCAGGGAGACACAAAGTCTTGAAAAGCTCGCTTTTTGGTAGGGGGTATGAGCTTTGTTGCAAGGGCAGGCATTGGTTCTTTGAGAGGCACTTTCTGGTAGTGTTTTGTTTTGATCATGTGGACGCTCAAGTCCTGCAGAGACTCAAACGAGTGGCCACAGTACATGCACTTAAGCACTTTCTGGGCATCCTCCTTGCCTTCCATCTCCATAAGAGACCGCTTCCTTGGCTTGGACCATTTCTTTCCGTGGTCTTCTTCTTTATCCTTGTTGTTGTCACGGTAGTGCCCAGTCTCGTTCATGTGGACAGTGAGGCCAACTAACGTGTCATAAGCCCCACTGCAGTCCTTGCACCTAAACTTGCTTGCTCCAGTGAACACTGGGCCAAAGAGTTTGTTGTTTTGGCGGTAGAGTTGCACTGTGCTGAAGAGACTCGGCTCTGGCAGCAGGTGATAAGGGTTCTGCTGAAAGGTCTTAGCCAGGGCTGCCTGGTGCCAGTCATAGGTAATACCTGCAGGAGCACTGCTGGTTATGTTGCCACCGTTGTTGGTTGCGGTGGCACTCGCAGTGGTGTTAGTGGTGTCAGTGTTTGTGTTGTTTGTCACACTGCAGCTGCTGGTGCTAGCACTGCTGTTGCTAACATTGTTAGCTACACTGCTGCTTTCTTTGACGTTGCTGGCCACACTGTTACTGTTGCTGTTGCTGTTGTCTCCAGCTGCCACCTGCACATTTTCTAAGATGTCTTGAGTGATACTGGACCAGGAGGCGTCCGAGATCAGGTTGGCGTAGATGGCCTTCATCTGGGCCAGACTGTCCTGCAGGGAGAGCCCTGTCTCGGCCTCCATATCCTCAGCAGCCTCCTTGTCTTGGCCGCCATCTTTGGAGGAGGTGCTCCTGAAGTCAACGAGCTGCTCACTGGTGTCACTGATGGGTGAGCCGTACCCGGCATCTCGGTTGGTGCCGTTGCTGAGAGGGGAGTTTTGGTAGCTCAGCTGATCTCTGCCGTCCTCCTCCTCAGTGCAGGGGTAGTCGGTGTCCTGCCCATCCAGGGAGAGACCGTCATCCTGCAGGTGCTCCTCGTCAGGGTTGCCTGCCTTGAGCTCATCCTCAGGCGAATACACTACAAAACAGACAAATAAGAGCTGAAATGAATTATCTTCATAACAAGACCAAGTACCTCATAATGGAACTATAAATATCATATTATATCAATATCATCATCTATGTACATCTATGAATATCCAAATTGTCGAAGCCCAGATATCAGAGCTACAACTCCACAAAATGAAGAGTGACAGAAGTAATAAAAGAATAAACGCTTTATAGTATTGATGAGTATTTTAAAGGGGTTCGTTGCTCGTTTATGTTCGCTGTGCATGTGTGAGTGTGTGAGTGTGTGAGTAAGTGCCCTTGCATGGGTGCCTGTGTTTATGTGCCGCGGTGTAATGACTCTAAAGGAATTTTTGTCAATAGTCCTGGTAGAGGACACTGGTTTGCAATTATAAAGTGGCAAACATCCATATCTTGACTATGATAGATAGTACCCTCCACTGCGCAGACTAACAAAGCTATCGAACCTTCCTGCTCAGCAAGGGCAAAGGCATCCATACATAAAAATCCACCCCGGGTGCAAAAAGAAAGCACATGGGCAAAACTACACTTGACGGACAAGGACTTAAATACCTACATAAATACAGCTATTTGGCTGTAAGCTAAGCAAGCTAAACTCTACAAATGCAAATCTTTATACACATAAAAGCCATTTCTTAAACATATAAAAAGCTATGTTTAACCATGATTACACACTGCTATTACACTATATTTGCAAAGATATTGACCACAAACAAACACACTGTCTACAACCCTATCTTCTCTTCTGTGAAACGTGTCACCTTTTCTTAAAAGATAGTATCAGTATCTTCTACATAAACATTACTCATTTGAAGGTCTTTCACTCAGTGTGCTCTCCATGTACCTAAACCCTCTGACTCCCTCTCTCTCTCTCCCTCCCTTTCTCTCCCTTCCCTCTCTCCTGCAGTTAGAGGGCACAGGCTGTGTCTGACTTTGATCCAGTTTCCTCTGCCACAGTGCCACTCACTCTAGGCTTGCCTCTGAGAGCGAGGCTGCAGCTGAGCCACTGCCAGGGATGCGCCGCTCAGCGCCTGGTGGAGTGGAGCTGGCAGTGGGAGCGGAAGCTCGCACCGAGTGTCGCAGCGAGATGCGAGTGGAAATGACATGTCGTGTTGTCACGGTCCGTGCCGCACTAAATCTCGGGAGTTGAGTGTTTGGCAGCGCCCGAGAGGGATTGAAAGAGAGAGGGAGGTAAGGGAGAGAGAGAGAGGGAGGAACAGAGAAAAAGACAGAGGAAGAGGGAGAGGGAGAGAAAGGGCAACAGACATAATAGACTCTGACCTGGCCAGATTGTAAGTCGCCATTGAGCAGAACAAAGAGAGAGGGATAAGACGTTGGGAACGAGGGAAGATGAGGGAAAGTGTAGTCTAAACTCTAACATTCTGTGTGGGTGCTCTTCCATCCCACGTCTATACTCATTTCCAATCTAGAGTGATAGGCCTCACTCTGTCCCTGTCAAATGTTCAGCAATTCTCCTAGAAGCTAAAAAAAACAGAACTCTGCATAATAAGCATAATGTGCCATTCGAGCATAATGTGCCACTCATAAAACACAAGTGAAGAGGCATTGTAAAACGAAGAAATTTGATAAAAATGATACAAGCTCTAAATGTCATGACTGGATTTATCGATAGGAAAACAGACCATGAAAAATGACTATAGGAAGTCCGCTCCTGCTCAGAGTCCCTCTGTACTGGCGCCAGCAGGGGAAGAATGAGGCACTTTCATGCTGCAGCCAAACGGCAAGAACATTAAGGTGGAACACACTGGTCCCCTTAACGCACTTAGGGCAATGGAACAAAGTGCTTAATGATGAACATTCAGATTTAACTCTGCGTGCCACGAACAGTGGACGTTCATCCACATCAGTGTATAATTTAAATGGCTGTCATGTTTGAGGCTGTAGTAACAGCAGACCCAACACACACACACACACACAAAACAAAAGCTAAAAAAGAACTATGCTCTCATATTGCCTGGGGATGTTTGTACGTGTTCTTTTTTTCCGCCATTTTGATCCCACGTAGATAGAGACAGCACGTATTCCTTAAGTTGCTATGCTGCAAACATATTTGCTATGAGGAAAATGGAATGAGACAATCAGGGAACAGGAAATAGAAAAGAGTACACAAGCAAGAAGAGAGTAAAAGGGAGGGGGGGGGGGGGGGGGTTGTTAGAAGAAAGGACATTGAGAGATATTAGGACAGAGGGAAGTCAAGAAAATCCAGACAGAAAGGTGGAAGAGAGAGAGAAAGACGGGAGAGTCAGAGGGAGGGGGTAGGCAGAAAAAGAGAGATGGCAGAGAAAAGAGTGTGTGTGTGGGGGGGGGGGGGGGGGAAGCGAAAGAGAGAGAAAGGGGGAGACAGTAGCTCCACGGCACTTCTCCCCCTTCATCTTCTCTCTGCCACTGCGCTACGCCTGTACGAGACGCCAGCATCAGTCTCCTCTGACGGAGCAGATGTGCTGTCAGCTTCAAGCAGAGCACTGCTCACCGTACCCTAATCTGACTGGACATGATACCTGATGTTTGTAGGGACGCATTTACTGCCGGGAGTGGGTATGTGCGCAAGAGGGTGTGTGAGTGTACTCTCACTCGGAGTGGGTGTACATTCACAATAATGTCTGTAATACCTTACTCTAATGTCTGTAACATTCTGTGTGTGTGTGTGTTAGTAGTGTCAGTTTACATATGCATTTACATATCTAAGTTCTTAAAATATTCACTTATTTGTTTATTCCATGTCCTTAAGTGTACGCTTCTGTTGCCTCCACTTGCGATTGGAAATCATATTTCACTGTCCTTATGATGGACATCCAATGCCCTAATGTGTTTGTGTGCGTGTGTGTGTGTGTTTGTATTTATCCGTCAAGGAAATCAACTTCTAACTATCCAACTGAGGCAAGAGAACTTTCAGACTGTGACATAATCAATCATGCTCTCTCATAAATCGCAAACGATAATGCAGAGAGCGCATCAAAATAAATGATATTAACTGTCGGACTGATAATCCTCCCCTCCGTATCGTCTCCGGGAGACACGTACACGTCACGTCTGGTTCAGCGGTTCTGAAGCACCGATAATTCCCTCAAGTCCACCACACGTATGACAGCATATCACATTAAAACAACAACAGGGGAAAAAATGAGGCACAGAAAGATTTTCCCCCACTAATGCCTCTCTACTAGATAGTGTGGGTTGAGCGAGAGAGAGAGAGAGGGGGGAGAGATGAGGCTCTACTGAAAAAAGACCTGACACTAAAATGAGTCCATCTTGTCATGCAGGCCTTGACGTGACATTCTTGAGAGGCGTCAGTATCTGTGTCAGTGTCCAAAAGATTAGCATGCGCAAAAAAAAAGAAAAAAAAACGGCCTGGCAATTTTTTTTTTTTGCCATCTGCGTCAAAACCCCCGAGACGATCAAAACAGCACTCTCCTCT